>NC_134489.1:47469913-47517413 GCF_040206685.1 Ascaphus truei | reverse complement strand
TGCTAAGCACGACGTTGTCGCCGCTGCTGTAGCTGGAGTCTTTCAAAAGTGTGATTCCAGGCTACAGCAGCGCGACGTCAGTTTCAGCAGCCAATCAATGTGCAGACGTTTTCATTGATTGGCTACTGAAATTGCTTGGAGACGGGGTTTATTATTTTATTCTCACATATTTATTATTACATTATTTATCCGCCGCCCGACGGCTCTCTCCCCCCGCCTGCTCGAGGATCATTTTGTCTGCTCGCGGATCATTCCGCCTGCTCACGGATCATTCCGCCTGCTGGGGATGTTCACACATTGCCCAGCAGATGGAGGCGCGTGCATGCCATGTGTGCTCCTGTCCTTAGCATTATGAGTAAGCAATGTCTTCCAAAAAAAGGGCAGCGTGGGGACAGCACTAAGATAAGTGCAAACACAAAGGACTCAATAGGGTAATAGTGCAGGGGCCAGATGATTTAGAGTTCTGTGTAATCTTCCAAAAGTAATTTATTCTGTTAGAATGTGAATATAAATCACAACACAATCTGTGACAAATGCCATGTTAATGGTCTTTTGGGTGCGGGTGATCTCAGAATGAGATCAGAGGCACAATAGCGCAGACAGTATAAAAAATAGCAGAATCTCCAGAATGCACATTTATAAGAAGTCCATTCTTTTGAGAAGTTAAAACAAATACAATCTAACCAGGAAGTTCCGAGGCCAGAAAGTGTTGCTATCTCACCGCCTTCGTGGACGCTGGCGTCTACCGTGGTTGGCCATCGGGTGTTGGTTACGGCCGCCCTGAAACAAGGGACGGATCTCTCAACTTCTACATCCCCCTGGGTAACAGTACTCAATGCGTTTCGCTGCATGTCTGCTTCCTCAGGAGTCAGGACTCCTGAGGAAGCTGACGCAGTGAAACGCGTTGAGATCCCCGTTCGATTGTATTTGTTTTAACTGCTCAAAAGAATGGACTTCTTGTAAGTGTGCATTCTGAAGATTTTTTTTATTTTTATAATGAGCAATTTTTTTATACCGTCTGCACTATTGTGCCTCTTATCTTCTCTCTAAGATCACCCACACCCACCAGACGATCTACCTGTCATTTGCCACAGATTGTGATGTGCTTCATTTATTGTTAGAATGTGAATATAATTTTCAGAAGATTATACAGAACTCTACATCATCTGGTCTCTGCAATATTACTCTATTCTTTCCTTTTGTGTTTCCTCTTATATCTCGGTGCCTTGCCCCCCCCAAACTTCTTTTTTGGAAGACATTGTTTACTTGTAATGCCAGTGATTTATTTCACCTCAAAGCTACTGGAGTGTTAGTGACACAAAGGGGAGGGGGGAGGAGGAAAGAATTGTTGCGTAATTTGATCAATCCCTTTGTAATGTGTCTTTTAACTCCTATTGACAATCCCCCAAATAAAATGAATATTATAATTGCAGTCCCTTAAAACATCAATGTAATTGATGTGCAAGATGAAAATGCATAAATGTAGCTGCAAAACGTGGCTTTTTCCCTTAATATACTGTCCCTGTTCTGTTTAGAACTCAGTAGAGACCCTTTTGCTTCCTACTCTTTGGTTTACAGCCAATTACATGTTATCTGTCTGCTCCTCCTACTTGACTCCACCTTACACGTATATTCTACCGGTTACTCAATGACTGCTTGTGGTTATCTGATTAAATATATATATGTTCTGAGAGAACAATGATGCAATGAAAACACTTCCGCTTAATTTCATGTTTCGTGTTTCATGCTGTTGCTCAGTACCTCTGGTCAGCAGTAAATGGGATTTTCTCCAGCACTCAAGTGGTTAAATGATTTATCAGACACCCTCTTCACAAGAAAATAACATCCAGTAAACAATTATAGGAATTCCTAAACCCAGCGAAAACAGACAATCCTTCTCATACCTTGTGTGTGGAATCTTACGACAGGTCTTTAAATAGAAGTGCAAACCTTTCAGTGCGACTCATTTAATATATACTCTTATGTAAATAGAATGTGTGTACAATTATATAGTAGAAGACTGTTAATAACTGCAATAAAATGTTAACCATATGATGCTCCAAATACTGAAAGACCACACACTGTAAACAACAAGAAAATATTGGACTTCTGCAGACAATAACTTAGCAGGTGATGTTGTTTATTAATTTATGTCTCTTTATTAATTTTATGATCTTCTCCCGCTGCCAATATCAGCCCAACCCTATGCCACCATCTGTTTCTTTCTCTTGAGTTGAGGTACATGCTGTCAAGCTTTCCTATCCTCGTCAGTCAGCTACAGACAGCATACCTCTACACCCTCTACCTTCCTCTCCGACTTTGAAGCCTGGCTTTCCTTCTTTCTCTGCTCTGACACTCCTATGCTTTTACTGGGGGACTTCAACTGCCATATTGATGATTCATCAGTCTCCTGGGCAAATTGCCTTCTCTGTTTAACCTCATCCTTTGGCTTCCACCAATGGACAAATTCCAGCACCTACAAGGATGGTGACTATTTAGACCTGGGCTTTACTTAAACTTGTTCCCATTCTAATTTCTCTATATATCCCCTTCTGCTCTAACCATCACCTCCTATCATTCACCACCACTCATTCCCCTCACCTGTTCTACTTGCTACTCGCGAGACCTTTGCTCCATTGACCGCTCTGTTCTGGCATCTACCCTGAACGCTAACTTCTCCTTTCTCTCTCCCTTCTCTCTCCTTCCTCTGAACCTGACAATCTGATCAACTTTTAAAGCTCTATACTCTCTTGATCTATATGCTTCGGCACACCCATACCGCAAACCAACAGCCTTGGCTAAATTCTCAAATATTCTTCCTTTGCCCTTGCAGACGCTCCTCAATGCCTATGGAGGAAATCTGACACTCCTGCTGATTTTCTGCACTATAAATGTATCCTCTCCTGTTTTAACTCTGCTCTGTTGAAGGCCAAACAACACTACTCACTCAACACTCAAAAATCCAATCCACGCCATCTTTTCTCTGTTTTTGACTCTCTTCTCCCACTTCCCGTCCTTTATTTCTCAAGCCTTTGCCAACCATTTTATAGACAAGGTGGATGCTATCCACGATGAGATTCCATCTGTCCCTTCCCCCTCCTCTTCACTGCTTCTACCTTAACCTTCCACTCAACTTCTTTTCTCATGTTATAGCGTTAGAAGTTTCTAAGCTGATTTTCTATTCTGCCTCTACCACATGCCCTCTCTATCCCATCCCCTCCCACCTTATGTATGTCTTTATTTATATAGCGCCATTAATGTTCATAGCGGTTCACAGCAGTAATAAACGTTACAATCATATAAATAACAAATATTACAAATAACATAATGGGAAGAAGTGCTTCAGAGATAAAAATTACATTTAGGAATAGGAATCCCTGCTCCGAAGAGCTTACAATGTAATTGGTAGGTAGGAAGAATGTACAGAGGCCGTAGGAAGGCGTTCTGGTAAGTGTCTGCAAGGGGCCATGGTCGATGTATGAGGTGTAAAGTATCAGCCATGGAATTCCTTATATGCTTCGTTAAGCAGATGTGTTTTTAAGGTGGGACGTAAAGGTGGATAGAGAGGGTACTAGTCAGATATTAAAGGGAAGGGCATTCCAGAGGTGTGGGGCAGTCTTTGAGAGAGGTTTAAGGTGTGCTAGGGCTTTAGATACAAAAAAGCAAGAGAGAAGACATCCTTGAGCAGAACACAAGAGTCAGGATAGTGTATAGCAGGAAATTAGGGCTGAGATGTAAGGAGGAGCAGAAGAGTGTAGAGCAAGCATGTCAAACTCAAAGGCTAACACGGGCCAAATGAACAAGGTTTAAGTTTATGTGGGCCGCAAAAAAACAAAAACTTAAATTTTCATAGAAACGTAGGTTTATTTTGAAAAGTACAGTGTGTGTGTGTGTGTGTGTGCGCGTGTGCGTGTGCGTGTGTGTGTGTGTGTCTCACTAACGAACCAAAAAAAAAAAAAAAGCCAGACGTGAATGACTTCTGAACCCATTAACCAGTGTCAGGATGCCCCCTCTTAACAATTTCCAAAGCAGCAATCCCGCCTGGGATCTTACCTGATCTGCAGTCCCTCAAGGTACTATACTGGAGGGGAGGTGTTCCCTACCTGTCTTCCGATGTCTCACGTGTGAAACTTGAGAGTCAGATCTGGAAGAAAGCAGAATAGGTTATTTCGGTGTAGGTATAGTGCAGTTAAGATAAAACAGAGAGAGTGGGTGAGGGTGACAGACAGAGAGAGGGTGGGAGGGAGAGGGTGAGAGGATGGGAGAGAGGGTGGGAGAGGGAGAGAGGGTGATAGAGAGGGTGAGAGAGGATGGGAGAGAGAGAGGGTGGAAGAGAGAGAGGATGGGAGAGAGAGAGAGAGAGGGTGAGAGAGGGAGGGAGAGAGGGTGAGAGACACACACACACTCCCCCCACACACACACCCCCATACACACCCCCCCCCACACACACACACACTCCCCCCCACACACACACTCCCCCCCACACACACACACTCCCCCCCACACACACACACTCCCCCCCCCACACACACACACCCCCCACACACACACCCCCCCCACCCCCACACACACACCTCCACACCCCCCCCTCCCACAAACACACCCCACACCCCACACACACACACAAAGTGGAGTACAGCGATGGATGTGAGTGGCAGGGGGGGGGTGGTGGGGGACAGAGGAAAGGTCTGCTTTTTGAGTCTCCCGCTGCACCCACCGTCAGCGATCGCATACCACCACTGCCCGCCCCCACGCCCATCTCCCGCACCATGCAGACCGGGAGCAAAGGGAGCGCCAAGGGTGCAAGGGGGGGCGCCAAGGGGTGAGCGCGTGCCAAAGGGGGTGAGCGCTAAAGGGGGTGAGAGCCAAAGGGGGTGAGCGCCTCTGCCCCGGGTCCCTGTGGCTGCCTGCCCGGCGGGGGACACCGCGCAGCAGGCAAAGGAGCCAGGAGCGGGAAGGCAGAGACACACTCACCGTGTGCTCTGCACAAAGCGGAAGCCCCGCCCCCGGCTTCCTCTGACCTGCCTGCGACCAATCCCCTGCATCCCGGCCGGCATTCTAAGCCCCGCCTCCTTCATTCAAACCCATGCGGCCCTTCATTCAATCCCCTGGCAGCATTCACTCACACAGAGAATACTTACCAGCTGCCGCATCCTCCTCACCGCCGCCGTAACCGGGACACATTGGCTGGGCTGCACAGATACTCGTTGTGGGCCGCATGCGGCCCGCGAGTTTGACATGCTTGGTGTAGAGCTTTAGATGTGAGGAGGAGAATTGAGTGAGTGATATAGGATTTGATAGGAAGCTAGGAGAGGGATTTCAGCAGGGGAGATACAGACACAAATCAAAATAAGATCAGGTAAAACGGCTGTTCCTCGTGCCAAACTGAGACACATCAGCAAAAATTGACTTAAAAAAATCCTTTATTTAACTACATAAAACGGATACTGGATCCACAGACAAAAAAGACCCTCCTCCCACGTGTTTCGAACAAAACTGTTCTTTCTCAAGGAGTACAAGGTCAGTGGGGGAGAGGGTACTATTTAAGCCTCACCTCCACTCTGTTAATCAGGATAGGACAACATACATACACACTTAAGTTATGGTGGGTAAAAAAAGTGACAAAAACCCTCCACAGCAAAGCATATAGCAAATGGAAATATTACTTTATGCTCATTTGCATGTCTTAGACAGGTCTGCAACCCCACCTTTCACCATTATCACCCAGGACACAGCACTTTCACTGCAGCAAGGGATTCTGGGAAATGACATGCAAATGAGCACACAGTGCCACCTTTTGCTTCAAAACCATTCAACATGGTTCCCCTATATAGGCTTAAGCTTGGTGCATGGTCACAGCTTTGAGCACAGCCAGGGTTAAGATGCATAGCCAGTAAACCCACCCACAGACAGACCATGTTGAATGGGTTTGAAGCAAAATGTGGCACTGTGTGCTCATTTGCATGTCATTTCCCAGAATCCCTTGCTGCAGTGAAAGTGCTGGGTGATAATGGTGAAAGGCAGGGTAGCAGACCTGTCTAAGAAATGCAAATTAGCATACAGTAATATTTCCATTTGATATATGAAAAAAGTGAGCGCACAATCCTGTAGTAAGAATAATCTGTATATGAATACAATTTAATAAAAACAATGAGAGAACAGATCAAATTGGAAATATGATCCTATAACAATAATAAAACAATGCATATATTAGCTAAAATAACGGAACTAGCTGCAGCAAGTGAGGGGTTTAACCTGAGAGGAAAGCAGTCAGTGTAATGTCCCGCAAATGAGTGATGCCAAGCAAAATCCTCCTCATGTAAGTGAACAGTAATGATAGGAATCTCCAATCCAAGCAACTGAGAGATGTACTGTATGATGAAATAAGGCACGCTCACACACAGTAGATCCAGTTGATATGATGATCAATTAATGGCGCACCTGACAGCTGGACGCTGTAACATTGAGCAGATGAAGCCCAGATACAAGCACTGCTGGGTGAGATATCTTGCCGGTCAAGGTGTTCAGCGGGTGATGTTTCCCAGCACGACCGGACAGAAGAATCACATAGAGCCCGAAACGCGTTGGTGGACCATTGCTGTGGCTAGGGGGGACATTTAGTCCAATCTTTTTTATGCATTAAACATTTTTGCTGTTGCAACCGTGAGCCTCCTCCTGGTCTTCTTGGCAGTGCACTGCCGTTTTTCTACCTGTTTCTGCTGCATCATCTGGTGGACTGCACGCCATGCATTTACCTGCTGTGGGATACTCCTGGAACAAAAAGTGAGTCTTTTCTATGGGTTGCTATACCCTGTTATTCTCACTATATGGGACTTTGTTTGTACTAATTATTAGTGGTGCCAGTGGCATTAAGTACTAGTCCCCTAACCCTATTAGGGCAACTTTATTGTACATACACAGTACATTGGGAGTTTTTCAATTGCAGACGTTATAATTACAAGGACTTGTTCTTCTGATGCACTGGCGTTCTATACATCTCTCATAGTTAGAGCGCCTCAGAGAAGACCAGAGGAAGAGACAGCAAGTAGGGATGTGGACCCCTGACTAGGATGATATGGGTGTTTTATCACACTAAGATGAAGGCGGTATTCGTGTGAGCGCAGGACTGACCGCTCATTTTGAGGAGGGATGTGTCATGCTAATATTATGAGATATTATGTATTTTTTATCAATTTGGTGCTTCAAGGGTTAATGTGGTTACTGTTTGTCTTAAAATACAATATATTGCGTTTGACCGGCCAAGACCCTTCCTGGGTCTGTGCAGATCTTCAAAGTGTGCTTAATTGGGGGGTTATCACTGATTGCTCACTATAAGTGACGTGTCATTTATAAGGCTATAAACGATAGCCAAATACTAGGCTGTCACTATTAAACATTCTTGAATGATCACTTGCACATGCCAGGGAGAGGTGAGAAACAAGTCACCACTTAGTTGGAGGACTTTATTAAAAATGAGAATATCATGTGACATCATCTATTCTGCATAATAACAGGTACATAGGCGGCATTGTGTCAATAAGACAAATCAAATCATACCACACACTACATTGGTAAGAGGGGCCAAGGATAGATACCTGTTTCTCCTTCAAAAATAGATGTTAGGCTGTCACATTTTATACACAGGCGTGTGTGTGGAGAGCTCTGCCTGAGCTGTGAAGGTGGCGTCTGTCTAAGTATTGGGGAAATAAGTCTATATATTGAGTCAGCGTTTCTTTTTAGAGTGGGGTTTTTCTAAGTTGTAAACCTTAACCCTTGTCCTGTATGCAGGTCATGTGCTTACAGGTTTGCCGTACGTGTCAAGTGCTTTGTGTAGAATAGGCAGGACCACCGACGGGGGGACCAGTGTCCCGGGCCCGGTGGTTGTAGGGGGCCCAGCGGCCGGCGCTATAAGTTGGCCCTGACCTCTGACAAGGCCCGGCTGCCGGTCGCGGCCAGGCCCCGGCTCTCCATCAGCTGCAAGAATCTTCCTCACTTTGTCCCACGCAGAACTTCCGACGCTGTCGGCATGCAACGGGCCTCTCTGACGCCCGCGCACCGGGAGTAAGCTGGGGCTCAGCTTCCGGTGTGCGCTGACTTTGGAAGCTCAACATGGGACGTTTCCAGTGTTATTTCCTCCCAGTATCCAGATATAGCCTGGTCATTATTTACTCCTGAATCTGAATGATAGTGGATCAATGAGAAGAAACAAAGCATATGACACTCTGCCCTGCACGAAATGAGGTGAATGGGGCACTTCCTCTGTGAGTTAGCACAACAATGCATGAAAGGGCTCATCCATAGACAGGCCCTGCAGGGAGGTTATTGTCCCTGATTCATAAAGGAAAGGCCACTGTATTTATATCATTATTTATATAGCGCCATCCATGTGCACAGTGCTTTACAGCAGTAATACACATGACATAGTAGCAATAAGCACTTCATACATAAGAGTAGACATTAGGAAAAGGTGTCAATGTCCTGAAGAGCTTACAATCCAAGTCGTACGTAGGAAAAACTTAGAGACAGTAGAAGGGTGTTATGGTGTGTCTGCAAGGGTTCATGGTAAATGCAGAGCACCCTGCTAGTCGGATATTGAGGGGAAGGGCATTCCAGAGGTGTGGGGCAGTAAATGATTAAGGTTTTAGGTACTGTAGAAGAGGGCTTTAGATACTAAAGAGGTAGACAGAAGACATTCTTGAGCAGGACGCAAGAGTCGGGCAGGTGTACAGTGAGAAATTAGGTCTGAGATGTATGGAGGGACGAAGGAGAATTTTGTAAGTAATACAGGATTTAATAGGAAGCCAGGAGAGGGAATTCAGTAGGAGAGACACTGAGACATGTTTAGGAGAGAGTAAAGTGATTCTAGCCGCAGCGTTAAGGATTGATTGTAGGGGAGACAGGTGAGAGGCAGGAATGCTGAACAGTAGAAGGTTACAATAGTTGAGGCGGGAGAGAGTTAGACCACGTGCTAAGAGTTTTAGCAGTAGAGCGTATGCTTACAATGTTACGGAAGAAAAATCAACAGATTTTAGCTACCTTGTGAATGTGAGGAAAGAGTCAAATGTGACACTTAGGTGTGCTTGTGATAGTGGGTGTTTGATAGTTCTCGATGAATACAATGATGGGGGAAGAGGAGGGAAAGAATGTCTGCATCAACCTACAGAAATAGAACAAATTAGCGCACACTCAGGTGCAATATAGGGCCAATAGCAGAGACGATAAATATATGGAGAAGTGCCCTACTGAATGCACTCATTGTGTGAGGATGTTGAGTGATAATGTGCAAATAAAACCCTTTTAATGGATAATTAAAATATATAACAATAAGTGGATCAGGTGTATAAATCCATGACCTGTCCCCAAAAGAAACCACTACCTATTTAAACTTCTAAAGTCAGTATGCTGTAGCGGAAAGGGGATTACAGAACCCCTCTTAGAAACCTCCTGCAGTCATGTGGGGGTAGCTGTCCTCAAATGGGACTAGTTGAATTTACACATACCCACAATTTGGTTGGCAAGAAGGTGCATATATTTACTAAAAAATCAGGCTTAAATCATAAAAGTAAATAAACAGTCCGATATGCTAAGTGCACCAAATATAACTACAAGTGTAACAGGGGATAATACACAATAGTAGCCACCATGATAGGTGTAAATCAACCTAAATAAAATGACATATAAGTCCGCTACGCAAATAGTAGGGACGAACATCACGCGTGTTGGTTAATGAACATCAATATGATGATAGGCAAGTATACATTAGGGCAGGCCTGCACAACTCCAGTCCTTCGAGGGCCGCAAGCAGGCCAGGTTTTCAGGATATCCCTACTTCAGCACAGCTGGCTCAATTAGTGGCTCAGTCATATTGAGCCAGCTGTGCTGAAGTAGGGATATCATGAAAACCTGGCCTGTTTGCGGCCCTCGAGGACTGGAGTTGTGCAGGCCTGCATTAGTGCATTTATCAGTCAATGTGAACACTAATATCATTCATGTGTGAACAGTTTTAACCTGTAAGGATAGATACATTAATAACAGTATCAAAATATACTGTATACTGAGGCACACTCTACCATTGTTTTTACTCCTCGATGCGTGGTTCAGATGACCACATCAATTTATGGCCTCAGGGTAAATATACAGCAATGTGCTACTGGTGAGTAAATGTTTTAGTGTTCTCACTCGCACCTCCAGAACAGCTGCATGCCACTCCAGATCGGCACCTAAGAAGGTGCACTTATTCATATGCAAACAATTTTAACCTGCAGAGATAAGTATACTAGTAATGGTATCAATATATACCGTATACTAAGGCACACTTTACCAGTGTTTTTACTCCTCGAGGCGTGGTTCAAACGACCACATCAATTTATAGCCTCTGGGTAGATATTCAGCAATGTACTGCTGGTAAGTATATAGTCATTCATATTCAAACCAGACAAGTGCAGACAGTATTAAACCTCTAAGAGTGAGTAATCTAGTAGTAGTATGAAAATATACTATATACTGAGGCACACTCTACCAGTGTTTTTACTCCTCGAGGCGTGGTTCAACAGACCTCATCAGTTTATAGCCTCAGGGTGGGTATATAGCGGTGTGCTACTGGTAAGTGTATAGTTATATAAATCAGACCAATCATACGCCAGTAAAAATAGTTGCACAAATAAACGCCGATAGTCAAGGTGTGTAATAGTATAGTGGTTACAAATTACACAGATTTCCCCTTGGTGTATATACAGATATAAGATGAAAGCAGCCAATTTGCAACATAAATAAGTTGCAATGTATGATTCAGTAATCAACGTGAGGCTGCAAAGTATAAGCCACCAACTCGATTACATGTCAAGCAAGTTGTTGCTAATATTGACATGTATTGGGATCCCAGGGGATGAAGTGTATACATGCATTGTGTTTTGGGGTACACTCTAAAAGTGTTTTTTACTCCTCGAGGCGCGGTTCAAAAGACTGCATCTGTTTAAAGCCTCAGATGATGTATAATGTTATTCCTACCTCCTCTGCTAGTGAGCACAGCAGGATGCTGGATGTCTCCCTCCCATCCTATGAAGAGGCTGAGCAGGGACCTCACACTTCACCCCAACACATTTCAGACCAGGGCAGTGGAGAGTGTTTACCCCAACCTTCTCATGAAGTGGTACAGACCCCAACACAAATACCATTTGATCCCAGCACAGGGACCCTGTGACAAGGGGGAAGCTGGAAGGAGACACAGAGATGCATCTGCATATTAGCTAAGAACAGTGAAATATTAGTAACAATCGGTGTTAACTTCAGACCCCCATGTCACCAAAATACTTTTTATGGGGGCTTAAAGCAGGTGTCATAATCTGGAGGTAACACTACTCCACAGGTGCACACAGGCTCATTGTAAAGGAGGTGAACCCAAATTAGTGTTGGAGAGAGCCTGCCGTGCTTTTACAAAACAGAGCGCTAAAAGACGGGACATGTGTGGACAGATGCATTGAGTGAGTACCGGTTGGTGAAGATTCTTGTCATTAAATGTCATCACTCCACTACAATAACGACGCAGTAACTCAGTTCTGAGGCTCCCACGTGTGTCTCAGTTTTATTTTCAAGCTGTTTTTTTATTTCTCCGGAATTGTGGTGAGTGTGATCTATGTGTCGCTAGTGTGTCCCTTTTAGTCTTGGGGTTCATGGGGCAAGGGTTTTGAGGTCAGCCTGAGAAAACCCTGTAGTTTTTTCCTCCGTAACATTGCAAAGATACCCCCTTTCCTCTGTCTACTGTTAAACACTGACACAAGCCCTAATTCTCTCATGTCTTGACGATTGTACTGCTGGCCTTCCTGCCTCTCACCTGTCTCCCCATCAATCTATCCTAAACGTTGCTGCTAAAATCGCTTTACTCTCTCCTAAATCGTTCTCAGTGTCTGTCCTGAAATCTCTCTCCTAGCTTCCTATCAAATCCTGTATTGCTCACATAATTCTCCTCCTCACTTTTAAGGCTATACACTCTTCTGCCCATCTTTACATCTCAGCCCAAATTTCTCACTATACACCGTTCCGACTCTTACGTTCTGCTCAAGGATGCCTTCTCTCTAACCCTTTTGTATCTAAAGCCATCTCCCACCTAAAACCTCTCACTCACTGCCCCACACCTCTGGAATGCCATTCCCCTCACATACGACTAGCACCCTCTCTATCCACCTTTAAGACCCATCTTAAGACACACCTCTTGAACGAAGCATATGGGTAGCCCAGTGGCTGATACTACTGTATACAACTCATACATTGACCTTGGCCCCTTGCAGGCGCACTTACCAGAACAATGTGTCTTTGTACGTTCTTCCTACTTACCACTTAAATCGTAAGCTCTTCGGGGCAGGGACTTCCTTTCCTAATGTTACTTTTATGTGTGAAACGCTTATTCCCATTATGTGTTATATTATTATGTGATGCGTATTACTGCTGTGAAGCGTTATGTACATAGATGTATAAATAAAGATATACATACATACATACTAGAGAGGGCATGGGTGACATGTGTCATGTACATACTCTAATGATAGATTTGGTCTGAGAAGAGAAAAACACAGATCATACAGCGACTCCAAACACAGAACACGGATGGATTAGGAATGATGAAGAGTCTTTGTATGTGCCACTGTGCACTTGTGTTATGTGACTATATCTACTGTATATGTTCTTCTATTTGTTTGTCTTCTCTATGTACCCTCTTGGTGACTGTAAGGCTGTGCTTATAGTCCTTGCTACAGCGACGGCATGCAGCTGCAAAGCAACTCAATGTAGTCCGTAGCGACCGCCCATAGTGGGCGCGACGGCGACGTGTAACATCACAGCGACCAAAATCGATATAGTCAAAAGATTTAGCGAGACAGCCGCACCATGTGACTGGCAGCAAGCCAATCCTATAGTCCCTTACCACCAGCGACCTCGCACAGAGTGCAACTTTCGCTATAGCGATGTGTGACATCACGGGCCGCGTCGCTGTAGCCAGTACTATAAGCGTAGCCTAAGGCCCGTAATATAGTGCTCGCACCTGTGCGAATGCGCGTGCACGTGATGCACACTTTTTGTGTGTATGCTGTGAGCGACAGTCTTGGAAGGTCCTGTGTGTTTGTGTGTGTGTGTGTGTGTGTCACTGGGCAATTGTGTGTGTATGTGTGTATGTATATGTACAGTACTTGCGTATGTATATGTGTTTTTACCCCAGTATGAATTAGGATGTATTTTATTTATTTTACTTTAGAAATCATACAAAAAACCTTTCTAAACATCACACATACATACATACATACATACATACAAACATAACATACATTATAACACATACATAAACAGCGGCGGTAGCAGCGCGAAAACGTTCTTTTCCCAATCTTCCCCCTGTCGGCCGGCTCCATGCTCACTCCGTGCACGCGCGCGTGGCCCTATTATAGAAAGGCTGACCAACCACAGACACCTATAACTGCCCTGCATGCAAGGCGCAGCAAGTACACCCACTATAGAACAGTCCTAAGGCTGAGTCCCCGCTGGCGCTGAGCGCGCTCATGCTTGGAGAGCGCTCCAAGCATGAGCGCCGGGTGTCCTCCGATTTACACAAGCGTGCTCGAGGGCGGGGGGGGGGGGGGGGGAGTGGAAGGAGGACCGGCATTGTGTGCCAGCTGAGCGCATGGGGAAGTATAGGTTTTTTGTTTTGTTAAGCGCCGAACGCGGGTCAGCGTGTGTGCCCGCGCATACCGCGTGAGCGGGAACTTACATATTTATGCCCTCAGCCCTGGCGGGGACGCAGCCTAAGGTGTAATGGGGGCCTCACCTCCGGGCTCGGGCCAAGTATAAGCTTCATCTGACAGGGGTACCCAAGGACAGAGCTGTCCAACAAAGTACAAGTGCCACTTTTATCAGTCAGGACCCAGTGCAATGTCTATATTGTAGTTTTATTTGTACACAGTGAAAACATAAAGGGTGTGACCTGCTGGTGAATCATACAGTTTAACCACACACCTTCCCTTCTCCACTTCTCTCTCCTCCCCCCTCTCCTGTCACTCCCTCTGTTCTCAGTCTCCCCTCCTGCATCACACCTGTCTCTGCCTCTTATACCCATTGTTCCCTCACCCTCCCTCCTTCACACCTATCTTTGCTACACAAACACAGCCCACATCTCCCTTCCTCCCTCCCCCCCCCCCCTCTGGTAGAGTAGAGCTGCTCCCAGGGCAGACTCATCGAGGGAGGAGGGAGCAGGATCAGGCAAAACAACCTGAGAGATCAGAGACACCAAACAGCAAGATGAGTGAGTGCAGAGAGCAGGGAGTGAGCGTGGAGATCCCTGAGAGAGAGCAGAAGGGCACCGCTGGGATACCTGCGAGACAGCATGAGGGCACCGCTGGGATCCCTGCGAGAGAGCAGGTGGGGAGCACAGGAAGTTCTGCGAGAGAGCAGGGGGTCAGAGGAGGATGCACTCATGGACAGCAAGGAGAGCAACTGACTGTCAAGAGTCAGCAGAGAGAGGATACTGCTGAGAGAGGACATGGGGAGAATGAGAGTGCTGAAGGAAAACAAAGACTCGAAGAGACTGCAAAGAAGAACAGGGGGGAAAAGAGTATCCAAAGAGAGAAAGGAGAGACATCACAGAGACTGCATCAAGAAAAGGCGGTGACTTATCAGCGAGAACAGGAGCAGAAAGAGACAGCTGAGAAACAGGAGGGATGCAAAGAGACATCTCAGAAAATACAGGCACCAAAAAATACAGCTGAGAAACTGGAGGGACACAAAGAGACAGCTGAGAAACAGGACAGACATAAAAAGACAGCTGAGAAACAGAAGGGACACAAAGAGACATCTCAGAAAACGCAGGCACCAAAAGAGACAGCTGATAAACAGGAGGGACACAAAGAGACAGCTGAGAAACAGGAGGGATACAAAGGGACATCTCAGAAAACACAGGCACCAAAAGAGACAGCTGAGAAACAGGAGATAAACAAAGAGATTGCTCAGAAACAGGAGATACAGCGAGAGACAGCTCATAAAAAACAGGGACCAAAAGAGACATGTCAGGAACAGGAGGGACACAAAGAGACAGCTCACAAACAAGAGCTACACACAGAGAAAGCTCAGAAACAAGAGGTACACAAAGAGACAGCTCAGAAACAGGAGATACACAAAGAGACATCTCAGAAAAAACAGGGGCCCAAAGAGGCAGCTCAAAAACAGGAGATACACAAAGAGACAGCTCAGAAACAGGAGATACACAAAGAGACAGCTCAGAAACCGGAGATACACAAGGAGACAGCTCAGAAACCGGAGATACACAAAGAGACAGCTCAGAAACCGGAGATACACAAAGAGACAGCTCAGAAACCGGAGATACACAAAGAGACAGCTCTGGAACCGGAGATACACAAAGAGACAGCTCAGAAACCGGAGATACACAAAGAGACAGCTCAGAAACCGGAGATACACAAAGAGACAGCTCAGAAACCGGAGATACACAAAGAGACAGCTCAGAAACCGGAAATACACCAAGTGACAGCTCAGAAACAGGAGAAACACAAAGAGACAGCTGAGAAACCGGAAATAAACCAAGTGACAGCTCAGAAACAGGAGATACACAAAGAGACAGCTCAGAAACAGGAGATACACAAAGAGACATGTCAGAAAAAACAGGGACCCAAAGAGACAGCTCAGAAACAAGACATATACCAAGAGACAGCTGAGAAACAAGAGATACACAAGGAGACAGCTCAGAAACAGAATATACACAAAGAGACAGCTCAGAAACAGGAGATACACAAAGAGACAGCTCAGAAACAGGAGATACACAAAGAGACAGCTCAGAAACAGGAGATACACAAAGAGACAGCTCAGAAACAGGAGATACACAAAGAGACAGCTCAGAAACCGGAGATACACAAAGAGACAGCTCAGAAACCGGAGATACACAAAGAGACAGCTCAGAAACCGGAGATACACAAAGAGACAGCTCAGAAACCGGAGATACACAAAGAGACAGCTCAGAAACCGGAAATACACCAAGTGACAGCTCAGAAACAGGAGATACACAAAGAGACAGCTGAGAAACCGGAAATAAACCAAGTGACAGCTCAGAAACAGGAGATACACAAAGAGACAGCTCAGAAACAGGAGATACACAAAGAGACATGTCAGAAAAAACAGGGACCCAAAGAGACAGCTCAGAAACAAGACATATACCAAGAGACAGCTGAGAAACAAGAGATACACAAGGAGACAGCTCAGAAACAGGATATACACAAAGAGACAGAGCAGAAACAGGAGATACACAAAGAGACAGCTCAGAAACACAAGATACACAAAGAGACACCTGAGAAACAGGAGATACACAAAGAGACATGTCAGAAAAAACAGGGGCCCAAAGAGACTGCTCAGAAACAGGACATACACCAAGAGACAGCTCAGAAACAGGACATACACCAAGAGACAGCTGAGAAACAAGAGATACACAAGGAGACAGCCCAGAAACAGGATATACACCAAGAGACAGCTCAGAAACAGGAGATACACAAAGAGACATGTCAGAAAAAACAGGGACCCAAAGAGACAGCTCAGAAACAGGACATACACCAAGAGACAGCTCAGAAACAAGAGATAAACAAAGAGAAAGCTCAGAAACAGGATATACACCAAGAGACAGCTCAGAAACAGGAGATACACAAAGAGACATGTCAGAAAAAACAGGGACCCAAAGAGACAGCTCAGAAACAGGACATACACCAAGAGACAGCTCAGAAACAAGAGATACACAAAGAGACAGCCCAGAAAAAACAGGGACCCAAAGAGACAGCTCAGAAACAAGACATATACCAAGAGACAGCTGAGAAACAAGAGATACACAAGGAGACAGCTCAGAAACAGGATATACACAAAGAGACAGAGCAGAAACAGGAGATACACAAAGAGACAGCTCAGAAACACAAGATACACAAAGAGACACCTCAGAAACAGGAGATACACAAAGAGACATGTCAGAAAAAACAGGGGCCCAAAGAGACAGCTCAGAAACAGGACATACACCAAGAGACAGCTCAGAAACAGGACATACACCAAGGGACAGCTGAGAAACAAGAGATACACAAGGAGACAGCCCAGAAACAGGAGATACACAAAGAGACAGCTCAGAAACAGGAGATACACAAAGAGACATGTCAGAAAAAACAGGGACCCAAAGAGACAGCTCAGAAACAGGATATACGCCAAGAGACAGCTCAGAAACAGGAGATACACAAAGAGAAAGCTCAGAAACAGGATATACACCAAGTGACAGCTCAGAAACAAGAGCTACACAAAGAGACAGCTCAGAAAAAACAGGGACACAAAGAGGTAGCCGAGAAACATGGAGATAAAGAGACAGCTCAGAGCAAACAGCCTTTAAAAGAGAGCCGTGGTGTAGAACAGGTTGAGATATTGCCCTTGGTGTGTGAGGAGCCAGAGAGTGCCCAGGGCTGGCTGGAAAAGTGCAACAGGGAATGGGGTCTGAAAGAGAGAGAGATTCCGTTTCCTGAGAGTGCTGACTGGAGAGGAATTTATAAGAAGAAACCATTTGGGAGAAACTTCCTGAAAAGCCCAAATCCAGAAGGTAAATATCTTGCATGCCTGAGAAACTCTCATCCTCACATGTGTAGTCTTGTACTGTTTATCTCTACCACCCTTTCACTCTCCTTCCCGCTCTCTTTCTCTCTCTCTTCCCCCACCTCTCTCTCTCTCTCTCTCTCTCTCTCTCTCTCTCTCTCTCTCTCTCTCTCTCTCTCTCTCTCTCTCTCTCTCTCTCTCTCTCATTCATCCTTGGACTCCTCCCTTACTTTGGGATGGGTTCTGACATGTGTATCTTGCTTCTCTCAGGTTTATCCACCTCTCAGCCACCTCCACTGGAAGAATTAGACCCACCCCCTCCGAAAAAGTCACTGGAGACTTTAGGTGAGTGAGAGTCCTGCCAGGGGAGACCCTTCACGGTGACACTATTCTCTCCCTTCCCCCCTCCTCTCCATCCTTCTCTACCATCATTCCATGAACCCATCATTCTCCTCTACATCGTTCTCTCATATCCTCTCCCCTCCATCACTCTGTCTCTCCCTCTTCAATGGCTCCAGGTGATTTCAGTGGCTGGCATATCAGTCATGAGGACATCCCGGTGGACACCAGCAGGATCCCCCCCGGAGTCGTGGTGTGTTACCTGCCCAACTACAGGTAAGAGCAACACAACTAGTTGACACAACGCACACTTTTATAGCACAGCACACCTTACAGACACACAACACACACAATCACAGCACACCTCACAACTCACACCACTCACTACACTCCTATAATACTGGTCTTAAACGTATCAATGAGTTAGGGGTTATACACATTTTGCACACCACACCATGGTGCTCCATTAAATCCCTACAGTCATTAAAGCAACAAACCAACCTAACTAAACCCCATTTTTTCATATACAGCATGAGAACCAAGGGGTCCTGTGGAATCATGTTATTTTTAGCTCCAGGACCCTCCCTCACCTCCCTTGTTCCCAAGATACCTTCTGGTACAGTTACTGGTGTTTCCCCACAGAGATTTTAATGTCCAATGGCATTGCAGCTTCCTATTTTCCCATGTTACGGTATGATTTGGTGGCCATTTTGTTTCCCCTGGAGGGATACTTAACACATTGCCAGATCAGTAAGTATCTCGGGGAACCAGATAATGAGGTTCAGCTTTGAGAGGACTCACTGGTTCCAATGTTGTAAAAAAAATTATGTCGGCTAAATAATCCGGCTAAACTAGGAAGGAGGGGGGAGGGACAAAAAACAGGTAACGAATTAGACAGAATAGATGGGAATGGGAAATAGCTAGGGGTTATGGAGGTAGAATGGGGGCAAGTGGAAGTTTGGTAGGAGGGAGACACCCATATTAAATACAGATAATACTAGAAACATTCTAAAGTCCAAATGCAATTGGAGTAGAAAGGCAGGATCAGATAAGATAATAGCACAGACTGGAAAAACCCTTACATCTGAAACCTATTATAAGGGGAGATGTTTATGAAGGGAATGATGAAAATGTAGTGAACTTGTGGATAGAAATTAGCAGTGGTGGTAAAAGTACAATGAAAATGTTTGTAGCAAAATGCTATAAACCACCAAATATCTGTGAGATTGAGGAAGCCAAAATACTTTTGCAAATGGGGAAGGCATCAAAACTAGGTCATGTTTGCATAATGGGTGATTTTAATTATCCAGATACTGTACAGACTGGGGCAATGCGATTTGCATTACAACAAAAGGAAACAGGTTTTTGGGAGTGCTTAAAGACAATTACATGACTCAAATTATTGAGGAACCAACCAGGAGAGGGGCAATACTGGATTTGGTCATATTGAACAATGTAGAAGTAATAATAAATATTCAAGTCCGGGAGCATTTGGATAACAGTGATAGTAACATAGTCTCATTTCAAATAATTGATCAAAAATCATATTACAGTATATGGGTTCAACAAACACTTCAAATTTTTGAAATGGAGATTTGAATAAACGGAGGAATAATCTACAAGTAACACATGGGGATGATGTTTTTGCAGGGAAAAATGTGGGTGACAAATGGACAATTTTTAAAACATTGTTAGAAAAGCAAAAATGATGGAGATCAAACAGCACTCCAAATAAAACAATACCAGTGGTATGTGTAAAATGGGGCAACTGGAGCAATAAAGGGAACCCTATTTCGCTTAAACACTAGAATAAAACAAGGGATGTTCCCAGCACTCACAAAATGTATATCAAAAAGAGAAATACAAGAATACATCAACATTGATTTTTACTTGTATCAATAAAGTGAATAAAACAGACATGCAGACAACAGGAGCAAAGGTAGCGTAAAAATTGAAAACACATCAAATAGAGATATACTGTAGGGACCTATTCAGGTAGCTCTGATAAGCTGGCTGCCATATCAATCGGGGTGGCATGTTCCTACCGATCGGTCTGACATTTGTGTTATCAAGGTATTCAGAAAGATTTTTCGCAAGCCAGATACCGTTTTGTAGGGGGTCTCTGGACCTGACCTGCTTCCATTGCAGGTCCGGGGACCCCCTGCTTCCCGAGGTACAGGTAGGAGGTGCCGATATCTCCTGCAAGTTTAAATGGGATGATGTTTTTGCAGGGAAAAATGTGGAAGATAAATGGGCAGCCTTTAAAACATTGTTAGAAAAGCACACTCATCAGTGAATACACTTGGGTAATAAATATAAAAGAAACAAGTCTAAACCAATGTGGCTAAATAAAAAGGTTGGGGAGGAAATGGAAAAGAAGAGGAAGGCATTTAGATCCTTAGGGGCCTATTCTAGTAGCTTTGATGCTTTCTGCTATCTCGAACGACGTGGCATGTTCTCACCGAACGGTTTGTCATTTGTGTTATGACTAGGGTGACCAGGTGTCCCGTTTTAGCCGGGACAGTCCCGTTTTTTTGTTTTTTTGTAACTTAGATTTTATTGCATTTTTTCCAAACAAGTGATACAGAATACAGTATACATTACATTCATTTTTAGTGTAAATCTCCGCTATAGACTGTACCGTATGTCAGCTCGTGAGACATATCCCGGTTTTTCGGGCCCTACTCGACCGGGTTGTTTTGGGTGGACTAGCAATAAAGATAATAACATAATTTACATAATACAATTAATTCAAATTGACAAACACAAAAACAAAATCAATAAAGACAAAAAAAAAAAAAAAAGGGGGGTGAGATGGGGAGGGTAGGAAGGGATGGGGAGGGTAGGAAGGGAGTAAGGGGCAACGCGGCCGAGAGAGGAGCATCCACTCGTGCTAGGTCTCTCAACCGTTCCTAGTAAGGCTCTTTGTGGGTTGCGTCCTCTCCTGTTTATCACCTCTGTGGGCTTTCTGTCTATTTGTCTGTGTAGTCGTCGTGAGCTGAGTTTCCGCTCCTATAGGAGAACGCACCTGCAGCTATCACAGCCAGATTGTGTTCCTCTCAACCCCGGGGATATCCGTCTGTGCCAGGCAAGGCGTCCATACTTTGAGATAATTGGTGCCAGTGTCGTTGACTAGACTCGTCAACTTTTCCATCTGGCAGATAAACCACAATCGAAATCGAAAGTCCCGTTTTTTTAATGGCTGTTCCAGTTTTTTAATGGCTGTCCCGGCTGCCCCGCATTTTTTTAAATGTCCCGTTTTTTTGTGGCTGTTCCGGATTTGGCCATCAGAGCAGGGGGGCAGCAGAGAGCACATAATCAAGGCAGATAGGAGAGCAGGAGGAGAGCGGAGGCCGGTGTGACAGCAGAGGCCGGTCTGACAGCAGAGGGTGGGGGCGGGGTTAGTGTCAGCGGAGCCTCAGCAGTGAGAGCCAGAAGTGAGGTGCCTGCTGCCAGTCAAGATGGCTTCCCCCCCTACATGCTCCTCAGTGACAGGTAGGACACAGAGAGCGAGAGAGTGAGTGTGAGTGGCTCTGTGTGTGTTACTGGTTCTCTCTCTCTGGGTGTGTGTGTGTCACTGGCTGTGTGTGTGTGTGTGTGGGGGGTCAGTGGCTCGATGTGTGTTTGGGTCCGTGGCTCTGTGTGTGTGTGTGTGTGTGTGTCAGTGGCTCTGTGTGTGTGTGGGTCAGTGGCTCTGTGTGTGTGTGGGTCAGTGGCTCTGTGTGTGTGTGTGTGTGTGGGTCAGTGGCTCTGTGTGTGTGTGGGTCAGTGGCTCTGTGTGTGTGGGTCAGTGGCTCTGTGTGTGTGGGTCAGTGGCTCTGTGTGTGTGGGTCAGTGGCTCTGTGTGTGTGGGTCAGTGGCTCTGTGTGTGTGTGTGGGGGTCAGTGGCTCTGTGTGGGTGTGTGGGTCAGTCGCTGTGGGTGTGTGGGTCAGTGGCTCTGTGTGTGTGGGTGTGGGTCAGTGGCTGTGGGTGTGTGGGTCAGTGGCTCTGTGTGTGTGGGTCAGTGGCTCCCTGTGTTGGTGTGTGGGTCAGTGGCTCCATGTGTGTGGGTCAGTGACTCCGTGTGTGTGGGTGTGTGGGTCAGTGGCTCTCTGTGTGTAGGTCAGTGGCTCTGTGTGTCTGTGTGGGTCAGTGGGTGTGTGGGTCAGTGGGTGTGTGGGTCAGTGGCTCTGTGTGGAGATAAACATTTTTTAGATCTATTTATTATATATTTATCTTGCCTTTGGCTGTATCCTCCCCTCCAAATTCCGTTAACATGGCCGCGCGAAGTCACGTAATGCACATTTCCATAACAACGAGCCGCTCCGTGACATCACGCGGCATCAAGTTGACATGGCAACGGGATGCATTATGGCGCCGAGGCGCCCCGTGATGCCACATTGTCATGGCAACATGTCACCGCTTGACGTCAGTGTCTCGTCATGGCAACGGGGTGCGTCATGTGATGTAATTTGTTTTAGAAATAATTTTTTAATGTGTCCCGGTTTTTCATTTTGAAAATCTGGTCACCCTGGTTATGACGGTATTCAGTAAGAATCTGAAACCATCTCAAACCGTGAGGTAGGAAAATGCCAATCGCGCTCGGCGTAGCAGCAAAGTGATCTCAGCTTTTTTCTAATTTCTCCCACTTCTCTCAATCTGAGCTGCATAGAGAGCTGCCTCTCCCTGCACAGAGAGAGCTGCACAGAGAGAGCTGCACAGAGAGAGCTGCATAGAGAGCTGCCTCTCCCTGCACAGAGAGAGCTGCACAGAGAGAGCTGCACAGAGAGAGCTGCCTCTCCCTGCACAGAGAGAGCTGCCTCTCCCTGCACAGAGAGCTGCCTCTCCCTGCACAGAGAGAGCTGCCTCTCCCTGCACAGAGAGAGCTGCCTCTCCCTGCACAGAGAGAGCTGCCTCTCCCTGCACAGAGAGAGCTGCCTCTCCCTGCACAGAGAGAGCTGCCTCTCCCTGCACAGAGAGAGCTGCACAGAGAGAGCTGCACAGAGAGAGCTGCATAGAGAGCTGCACAGAGAGAGCTGCACAGAGAGAGCTGCCTCTCCCTGCACAGAGAGAGCTGCCTCTCCCTGCACAGAGAGAGCTGCACAGAGAGAGCTGCACAGAGAGAGCTGCATAGAGAGCTGCACAGAGAGAGCTGCATAGAGAGCTGCACAGAGAGAGCTGCACAGAGAGAGCTGCCTCTCCTTGCACAGAGAGAGCTGCCTCTCCCTGCACAGAGAGAGCTGCCTCTCCCTGCACAGCTTTCCCAGGTGATCACAGTGTTTTTATTTCAATTTCAGTACTTGTGTGCGGGAGCAGAGGGTCCCCGGAGCTGAACTGCATTAATTTCAGATCCGGGGACCCCCGGTGTGGGATGCTGATATCTCCTATGCATTTAAATGTCCCAGTCACGTGACATTGCAGAGGGATACCGGCACTCGATAACGGGGCTTGTAACTCGGGAAGCAGGGTGTGCCCAGAGCTGAAATCAATGTGGTTCAGCTCCAGGGAACCCCTGCTCCCGCACACTAGTATTCAAATTTAAATAAAAACAGCTTCTTTACCTTAGCGGCTAGCTGCTATGGCAATGAAGTGGTTAAATCAGAGTACCCTGTTTATTGGGGGCAGAGGGGGTGGATTAAGGCCCCAGGGTGTGTGTCTATCTCCCCATGCTGTGTGTCTCTCTTTCCCCATGTTGTGTGTGTCTCTCTCCCCCCATGCTGTGTGTGTCTCTTTCCCCATGCTGTCTCTTTCTCACCATGCGGTGTGTGTGTCTCTCTTCCCATGCTGTGTGTGTGTCTCTCTATCCCCATGCTGTGTGTGTGTCCCTCTCCCCATGCTGTGTGTGTGTGTCTCTCTCTTCCCATGCTGTGTGTTTGTGTCTCTCTCTCCCCATGCTGTGTGTGTCTTTCTTTCCCCATGCTGTCTCTCTCTCCCCATGCTGTGTGTGTGTCTCTCTCTCCCCATGCTGTGTGTGTGTCTCTCTCTCCCCATGCTGTGTGTGTGTCTCGCTATCCTCATGCTGTGTGTGTGTCTCTCTATCCCCATGCTGGGGTGTCTCTCTGTCCCCATGCTGTCTCTCTATCCCCATGCTGTGTGTGTGTCTCTCTCTCTCCCCATTCTGTGTTTCGGTCTCCCTATAGTGAGTGTGTGTGTCCCTACCTGTCACTGTGGAACATGGGGGGGGAAGCCATCTTGAGCCCTGACAGCAGACACCGGTAGCTCTCACGGTCTCACTGCTGGGGCTCCGCTGACTCTAGCCCCACCCCAACCCTCTGCAGCTCAGACCCGGCCTCTGCTCTCCTCCTGCTCTCCTCCCTGCATTCTTGCTCTCTACTGCCCACCCCCCCCTACTCTGATGGTCAAAACCGGGACAGCCACAAAAAAACGGGACATTTTAAAGAATGTCGGGCAGCCGGGACACACATTAAAAAACGGGACTGTCCCGGCTAAACCTGGACATCTGGTCACCCTAACCATAAAAGACAGCAGCGCCTCCATGTTCACCCATCAACCTACTCAATTTTCCCCCTTCCCGCACTGGCCACACACACACACACACACACACACACACACACACACACACACACACACACACACACACACACACACACACACACACACACACACACACACACACACACACACACACACACACACACACACACACACACACACACACACAATACCCCCACAAACCTCCTCTCCAGAAATACACACAACACCCCCACAAAACTCCACACCGACAGAATACCCCCACACACTACCCACCTATCTGAACAAGCTCCTCACCCCTACCACATGCAGCACTTATCATCTGAGATCAGACTCCAAAAGACTGTTCAACAAAGTATCCGGCCGGTCCTCCTCCTCTTACCGTGCACCCCAAAACTGGAACAACCTACCGGAGACTCTCACATCCACCACCAGTTTAAGTTCTTTCAAAACTAAGGCTGTCTCACATTTTAACCTGGTCTGTAACTGTTACATAAGCCTATAATATTCATCTTCTCTAACTGTGCATGCAATTTCTTGTATATAAAGTATACCCTGTTCATTTATGTAACTGTATTTGTAACCATGTATTATTTGTCATATTAACTATGCCCAGGACATACTTGAAAACGAGAGGTAACTCTCAATGTATTACTTCCTGGTAAAACATTTAATAAATAAATAAAATAAATAAATAAACCCCCCTCACAGATACACATTACCTTCACAAACCCCCTCCCCCCACACACACACACAACACCCCCAGGAGCCTCCCCCCACACAATACCCCCACAACTCCTCCACACGCAAGACCCTCACAGACCCCCCCATGTATCTAATAGGAAAACATTTGCTTCTTCTGCCCTCTTGTGGTGGAACAGAGGTATTACATGTAATATTGAACAATGTTATGATCACTGATACAATGGGAATCCTATGGACACTGCACCTAATTGTAGCACACGTGGTAAATACTGTAAGACTTACATTGTAATAAACACACTACATGTATCTAATGGAAAGCGTTGCTTCTTGTGCCCTCCTGTGGATAAAGGGCAGTATAATATGTAGACAAAAATATCACAGCGAATGCCTGCATTTAATGGGTGAATATGAAACTGCTCCCTCCTATGGGGTATATAACCTGCAGATACTTGAGACATTCATACTTCTTCCCCCTTATTAGTGATATGATGTGTTCTGTTTCCTTACAGTTGGTGTATTAAGGAGCAGGTGGTGGACATGATAGCAGAAGGTCTGTGGACAGAGCTGCTGGACTCTTATCAGCCTGATATATACATTCTGGACTGGTAATGTCTCATCTACACTTAATGCAGAGCATTGCACACACTGCCAGAAGCCTGAAGAGCATTCTACACTCTGCTAGAGGCCTGCAGAGAATTGCCCACAGAGTATTGCATACACTGCTAGAAATCTGCAGAGCATAGCACACACCGCTGGGAGCCTGCACAGTATTGCACACTCTGATAGAGACCTGCAGAGCATTGTACAAACTCCCAACTGCCCGCAGTGTATTGCCCACACTGTTAGAAACCTGCAGAGCATTGCCCACATTTCGAAGGGCCTGCAGAGCATTGTACACACTGCTAGAGACCTTCAACGCTTTGCCCATACTGCGGAGGCCTGCAAAACATTTTGTGAGGTCTGTAAATCTCACCCTACATGTATGTTACCCTTCAGGTATGAAGACAGCAAACTGCACAAACACATCTATGAACTGCATGTGAAGCTACTCGCAGAGGATAAGAAAACTGTCATCGCCGAGTACAACCTAACCCCCGAAAATGATATGAGCGGGGACCCAAAAGGATGGAATAACGTGAGTGTCACAGAGGAGAAGGGCTCCCACTGTCCCAGTGTCACATACTAGAGAGGGGCCCCCCTATCTCTTACTGTCTCACACAGGAGAGGGTCTCTCTCAGTGTGTCAGTGTCACACACATGGTTTTGGGGTTCCCTCAGTCTGCCAGTGCCACACACACAGGGGGGTGGTTTCCTCAGTCTTATCTCCGCCTTAAAACACTGTTCTTTTTCTCTTGCAGGTCTCTCATATATTTAAATCGTATGGGCCAGGAGTCCGATATATTCATTTCTTGCATAAGAGCAAAGATCTGTCTGTTCTAGGATTTCATCGCACACGTGTTGCAGACACCACTTTATTTGTCCAGCTCAGGGGCTGATTCTCATAATCAAGAGGATTATTTGTAATGCACAGCACATTTATGCATCACAGAATAAAGATAATTACCTGTATTTTACCCAAAAAGACTTGTGTTTCTTGTCTTCTTCTCTCTCTGCCCCCAGCTTTCAGTGCAGGTACAGTGCTCAACTCCCGTCCTCAAGCCTCCCCCAACAAGTCAGATTTTCATGAAATCCCTGCTTCAGCACAGGTGGGACAATCAGTCCTTGCTTCGGCACAGTTGGCTCAATCAGTCCCTGCTTCAGCACGGGTGGCTCCACCAGAAGCTCAGTCTTTGACTTAGCCTCTGACTGAGCCACCTGTGCTGAAGCAGGGATATCCTGAAACCCTTGAAGACTGGAGTTGAGCACCCCTGCTCTAGAGAGCTCAGTGTTACTACATGGTCACTCAGAACAAGAAACCCACAGAGACAAGTCTAATGCCTTCTCTCTATTTGCTGGTATATTGGGGGGGGGGGGGGTCATTATAGTGCTGCCAGCCTGGCCCATTGACCTTTCCCTGCTGGGGACCACAGAGTGAGTGAAAGTGCGCAAAGCAGATGAGTGTGGATGGGGCACGTCCTACACTATTTGCTATTTGTCCTCCCTGTGGGAATTCAAAGGCAAACCTTTGTGCAAATGATAAGCCTTGTGAGGGTAGGAACTGTGTGTGGAGCTATGGTTCCTGTATGAGTCCTGACAATAAAGGGGGTCATTCTTTATACGGCGAAGCAGCCACTTGGACCATTTGTGACCAAAAATCCTTAAAGATTTTAATGGGGATTTTCCGATACAAATGGCCCAAATGAGACGTATAGAATAAGACCCTAAATCACTTATGTTCTTCTGCGCGTGTTGGGGTCTTCACGGCAGATATGAAAAGATGGGCTAGTGTTGCCGAGGGATCCCTACCTGCTGACAATATCATGTTTGACCAATTTTATGTAAGTATATTAGGCAGAGGAGGTTAATGACAGCAGAGACCTGATACTTAAATGACCTTATCTCACGGTACTGTCTTGCTAATTCTGTACAGTGCTGTGCACATTGGTGGCTATTTAATAAAAATATATATTCACATACATTAGCAATATTACATAGTTACATTGTGGATGAGGTTGAAAAAAGATATACTGTACTTTATGTCCATCAAGTTCAACCTATGCTAACTTTAGACGACAGATACTTATCCTATATTTGTATTTTATATTTACAGTGATGATATCTCATAAGGGGAAAAATAAATTCCTTTCTGACTCCAAATATTGGCAATCAGATTTCTTCCTGGATCAATATCAATATCTTTCCCATGTTTACTTATTTGGTATATCCCTGTATATCTTTCCTTTCTAAAAAGATGTCCAACTTTTTTTTAAAGATATCTATTGTATCTGCCATCACAGTCTTTGAGTAAAAATCATGCAACAAATTATAGAAATTAAAGCATCCTGTTATTTAACATATGTAAGGTCACTAACTCCTTTTCACCTCTAAAACTTTCACTGTGTCTCACATATGTGCCCTCTATCTCTCCCCTCACCCTTGTTTACTTTTAGAACCTCCTCCCTACATTTCCACTATTTAGATATCTCACACACATCAATAATTTCTAGAGTCACCTCTGCAGTTTGAAAGGGTTTTTATTAGAGCTTTAGTGCCGCCTGGAGAGACTGACAAAAAGCATTGTGAATGCCACTTGACACTTGAGTCCTTTTCGCTTTATAGAGGAGCTGGGTCATATTGGATTCTGTTAGGTAAGAAGGAAGTGTCAGCTGGGATCTCTCTCTAGTGCCCTTCTCTAAGAACACTTGCAGTAGTAGGACGAGATGGAGTCATCCCAGGTCCCAAAAAGCCCCCTCTTCACCTCCTGGAGCCGGGGGTGGGCTCCGCTGGTGAACTTGCGAGTGACACCCTCCTTAGGCTTCTTGGACCAGACAGTCAGTTCACACCGGGGGGCCACAACCAGAGAGGAGACACGGTTGTTCCACTTGAAGGGGATGTAGGGGACATCGTCACCTATTCTGATATCCAGGAACTCACCCCCAC
Organism: Ascaphus truei; assembly: GCF_040206685.1. Lineage (NCBI taxonomy): Eukaryota > Metazoa > Chordata > Amphibia > Anura > Ascaphidae > Ascaphus > Ascaphus truei. The sequence continues at coordinate 47,488,763 of NC_134489.1, read as the reverse complement.
AGCACTGTTCATAGTAGGCGTTGCTGTCCTCATATAGACGGGCACACAGCTTGTTGCCTTCATTGTCTTTGAGGTCAGCTGGTAGGGGGCACAGCCCCAGTGAGTTGGAGAGTAGCAGGGGCAGGAGGCAGAGACACAGGGCTCTCATGGCTGCGCAGTGTAAGTGCTGCAAGAGGTGGTTCTCTGGGAGCTTTTATGAGGTGAGTTATGAAGGGGAAGGGAGAAGTTTTCTGGAACAAAGAGCCTCCCTTTTCCTTCCTCACCCACCTGTCAGAGCTCCCAGCTGTAGTCAAGGTGAGTTCTGGGGTCCCTGCCAGGTGATAATGGTGAGAAAGTGCGAAATTGACACTGCCTGTGTCCCTGATAAGGCATCAAATCAAGGAGTGCAGAGTGTTACAAGGAACACAAAGCCAGGGACGCCTGCAGAGCATTGCACTCCAGTCTAATGCAGGGGAAGGGTCAAATAAGACGAGCAATGCATGTGTTGCATTGCCCTTGAGATGGTGGAGTATTGTACAGATATCTTATTGGGAAGGAATTAATGAATTAATGGAGTCATGCTCTGCAGGGGTCTAGCAGGAAGGGAATGATCTGCAGACCTGTAGCAGGGATGGATTTAGTGAAATGATGATGTATGAATCTGTAGCACCTATGTGGTTAATGGAGTGATGGTCCGCAGATCTCTACCAGAGGGGGTTAATGAAGTAATGATCAGCAGATATCTAGCATGGAGGGGGTTAATGGAGCGATGTTCTGCAGATCTTAACCAGGGATAATTTAATGGACAGATGCTCTGCAGAAATCTCTTCTAGACAAACAGGTCATCAGAGCAACGCCCTGCAGACCTTGGCGGCTGAATTAGGCGGCAGGATGGAAGGGAAGTAAGCATAATTATGCCCCTGTTTAAAGTATTAGTAAGACCACAATATGGAGTATAGTTTTGAGCAGAACTTCTTAAAAAAGACATTATTAAGGGGATGGCAAATCTGACTTATGAGGAGAGGCTAGCAAATGTTGATTTGTTTACATTAGAAAAGCGGTGTCTAAGAGGGGCAGGGGCAGATTGGAAGTGAAATATGGCCCATGCATTTAACTTACCTGCTGGCCCTCCTCCTGCGACGTTGTGACATCATGACGTTTCTACGTCACATGGCAGCACATTGTCATGGCAATGAGTTGTGATGTACCACCGCCATGATAATGGAGGAGGGCTGTTCTCTTACGCAATCCCCGCGCTCACCACCGGCACAGCTTAATTGCTGTGGGGAAGAGTGCAGGGCCTCAATAACTGCAATGCATATCGCAGCACCGGCCCACAGCACATATGTGGGCTTCGGGCATTATGTGGCACCGGCCCATGGACCCACCGGCCCACTAGGCATTTGCCTAGTGGACCAACGGCCCAATCTACCACTGAAGAGGGAATATGATAACTATTTACCACTATATTCAGGGACCATACAAGGAGCTTTCAAAATAACTATTTACCCCAAGGGCAGTACAAACAACATGGGGTCATCCCTTAAAGTTGGAGGAAAGGAGATTTCACCATCAAACAAAGGTAAGGGTTCTTTACAGTTAGGACAGTTAAAATGTGGAATTCATTACCCATAGAGACTGTGATGGCAGTTACAATAGATTTGTTCAAAAAACGTTGGACATATTTTTTTATAAAGGAAAGGTATACAGGGAACTACCAAATAAGTAAAAAATGGATGATCCAGGGAGTAATGTGCCAATATTTGGAATCAGGAAATAATGTATTTGTCCTCTTATGAGATATCATTGGATGAACACAGGGTTTTTTTTGTTTGTCTTCCTCTTGATCAATATACTGTAAGTACAAATATAGGATAATTACCTGTTGTCTAGATGTAGCATAGGTTGAACTTGATGGACATATGTCTTTTTTTCAACCTCTTCTACTATGTAACTATGTAACTAATAAAATAATACTCTGCTGGAAAACAAGTTAATGCAGCGATGCTCTGCTGGTCACGCCAGAGGTTGATCAGGTGAATAGAGTGATATTCTGCCAACCTATAGGAAACAAGAGGTAACTTTAGGTCAATCTAACACGAAGCAGAAAACTTCTGGAGAAACTTTAACATCAGGTGTTGAAAACAGATTACGAAATCTGTCTGACCTTTTCAAACATTGATAATGTGTCCGGTGAGGGAGGTGTGTGCGTTCTTATCTTTGGTACTTAATGCTTGACGGTTACCCTGCTCCTATCCTAATGTCCTATTTTGTAATTTAACTAGAGCGGGGGGGATGTCATGAATCTGCTTTGCTCCAGTTCTCCACTCCATGATATCTGCTGCTGTTTGGCCCCGGTAGAACTGGGGACTGAATCGGACACACAATCCCTTCGTTTATCAAAGATCCCTGCTGCAAAAGTGTGCGAAAACGAGATTAATCGGAAAAAAAAAAAACGGATTTTGTTCTTTGCTGAATCCAGTTCTGTTATCTGTATTACTGTAGTGCTGCATATGTTTTACAGCAGGGACACTTTCAGAAATGTGTTTAAAATGTACATGTTTGTGCCTTAAGGATGGGATCACTCCAGGTCATAAGGAATAGCCAAGCCCGGGGTTTACACTACCATTTAAGTGAATAAAGTCTGTCAAAATCCATTGAGGACTTTAGGAAGCAAGTCCATAAGAGGAAGCCATTTCTTTTTTTATCACATATATATTTTCACAATATTGAAGTGGTGATTTGGCATTTACACTTTAGTTTGATGTGGGATTTTTGCACACGCACTTAATCACACGTGATAATAATTGTTTAAATAAGAGTTCACCAATTAATTTGCACTTAGTAGTTTATATATTTTTATAGTAGTTTATGTAGTTTTATAGTTTTTTATTCCTCACATCACCATTTTAGGAGCGCCGATTACACTTTTTGGATTACTGCGTGTCATTAACCAGAAAGTGGAATTTCTCAGTGGCCGGGGACAGCTCATTTGATCTAAACTTGCAGCCAGAGCTTGAAACATTTTAGTGTGAAATTTCTATGGCCCCGGGGACCTGTTTATAGTCATGAGGTGGAAGGAGGTGCGGCTCAACGAGTCTGGTTTGTCTACAGAAATTAGTGTGACATTTTATTGAAGGTGATCGCATAAATATATCACATACAGTATGTGCTGTGCCAAACAAGCGTAAAATACAATCATTTAGAAAGTACCGTAAAAGTTAAGAAACATGGATATGAAGATCACATTGTTAGAATAGCAAAACTGATAATATAAAAGTAAAAAAATGAAAGTTTAAAATATAGTAGTTTTTGACTTCCATCGACATCATCTTCTGGTTGCCGATTTGATGCTTTTATTTTTTTTTCTATGATGCTTTAAGCATACAGGTGCTATAGTGCACATGCGTACATTATGCATGTCATTGGTAATTACAGTTACTACTGTACAGTACATTATATTCACTTTCATTATAAACCTTGCCAACAGGGTGGAGGTGACCCAATGTTGATGCCACAGGTGTAATGTGCGTAGATGCTCGAGTCGATCACAGAGTTGTTTGATCCCTGATGATAATGATCTTAGGACAGGTAGCCAGGTGAAGCCATATAATCAGGTTGAGGCTGGTACTCAGGTCGGGGCAGGTAGTCAGATGTAGGTTCATCTGGTTTTCAGTGTCGGTTGTACCGTACTGGTGGTAGTGTTGGTATTGAGGCAAGCATTCAGACTGCAGCTGGTAAGCGTGTGGCGGCCCATTTGAGGGACTGCCTCGGTAGGTACGATTATTCAATGTGCTGGTCCCGATCTTTCCCCTTTTGAAGTTGCCGTGATCAAACATACCCGCAAAACATGGGTGCAGTGACCAGAAACCTCCTTTCGAACTGGGACTTGGTGTTCTAATAAAGCAATCATTCACAGTCAGATTATGTCGTACAGAATTCTTCCAACAATGAGGGTTTGGTGAATTTTTGAAGTATTCATACTTGTCAATGATATAGTCATAGATGTCAGATATAGTTGCCTTCTTATCTGTCCCTGCTTTAATTGCAGAAAATATAATTTATGCGAAACTGCATTTGGGTCGACTACAAGGAGTTGACATCATCTATGTCCCATGCAACAGTCACCAGTCAAGGCAATGTAAAATAATGTACAGTACATTCTTTTTTGTAATAAAATATGAAACGTCCACATTTGATAACGTCTTGAGTGAGCAAGGTCATTTAACAATGGATTACTGTTATGTGTATACTTTTTATCTGGCCTTAAAGACACCTATTTGCAGACATTGAGAATATATGTACTGTAGCATCCAATGTCCCCCACAGGCAAAGACATTCACTTTGCCATCTGCCAGACACGCGCTGAACTGCAACCAAACAAATAATAATTCCGGCTAACCACTAAATACAGGAGGGATAACTCACCGCCAATAACTCGCTGTCCTGGACAACTCGCCGGCAACTCGTCAAATCACCACAAACAGGGGGAATACGTCACATGAGAAGCCTGAGAGATGGTTGTCACGGGACTTTTAACACATATTTATATTTATACCGGGGTCATGCACTAGGCAAAACAAGGTAGTAGAAGCAAAATGTAGTTTATTTTGGTAAACCCACGTGCAACAAGAAGAATTACACAATATACAGAGAAAGGCACACTTACTGGGGGTCTCTTGGAGAAATCTAGGTTCTGCTAGGTGCAGGGTGCCTGCTTCAGTAGGCTTACCCCAACCGGGACATCCATCCGGCTCTCTTGCTCATCTCTTTTCGGTTTGAAATCCCAGCTGCTACCGCTACATTCGATTTGTAGAACGTGGCCGCAAAAGACGGGACTTAGTCTCAGCGAGGAAGATTTTCTTAGCTTCCAAACGAAGCCGGTTGCTCTGCTATTTGCAACAGATCAACTTTGAAAATCCCGCCCTAGCTTCATCGACACAAGTCACTGGATGGTCTGTTTTTCTGCCTCAACCATCTCCTTACATACAGTCCGCTAAGCTATCCTTAGAATTGAGGTATGAGGAGCGACCAATCAGAGAGTGGGAACCCTATCCAACTAGCCAATCGAAACAGGGGCTCATCTCTTGGCTGACGTCAGAGGAGGAGGCGTGCCATGCCGGCTCAATAAGTCGGGTGAGTGGAAAATATGAATTAGCCAATGGGAGAAGCGCCTACGAGCTGTATCTCCCCCGGCTAACTCATTGCCACCCGCTGGGCAGGCTCCACCACGTCTAGGAGACTGAAAAGGTGTCCCACAGGATGCCCTTTGTTCTTCGGATCTGGACAATTGCCCTTCTTCGCCCACCAAACGTTTTTTTCACCTGTGGTCATCCTCTCCTCTTTGAACTATGGACTCTATTCAGACATGCTGGTACCTTAAGCAGATGCCCGGGCTGACTGCATAGAGACTTATAAGAAATGTATAAAATACAATAAAACATATTTTAATACATGGGGGACCTTGGGGAGACTCAGCTGTAAGGGACATAGGGCTGAGTTATCTGGGCTTGAAAACCAGGAGTCGGGGGGACACTGGGCAGCCCTGGTGTAATTCACCCCGCGTACTGGCAAATCATGCCTGGTCGCCGAGGAGAATTAGGAGACTATCGGTAGCTCCGGTCCTTGAACTCCTTCAAACAAAATAGTTGTTTTTCTACCCAAATATCCCATCTTAAACTTACACACAGAAAGTTTCATGAGTCTGGGGCAAAGGGAACACGGAAAGTGGAAAAGCAGGGGACACTTTAACTTTTCATGCAAGGATACCTGGCCCCTGGCTTATAGTGCTATGTAGCTGCCAGTGACCAACGGGGCCCAAGGGTAACCAGATGGGCTTAACCTTTATTGTAAAGCCTGGTTACCCTTGCCCATCACAATAGCCACACATTTTCCCTGTCAAGTGGCTCAGAACCGGCAGTTGCATCTGTATTTGTTTGTATTTCCATGATCCACCAATACGTTCAGAACTGTTACTCACTAACCACTCTTCTTCAGCTACACTATTATGCAATTCACTACATTGGCTACCAATACCCTACAAAGTCAAATTCAAGACACTTGTGCGCACTTACAAGACTGCACATAACACTGTGTCTTTCTGACCTATTTTCAAAGTAGCTGAAACCCCAACTCTGGAATTCTCTACCAAGCACCACTCTTCCCTAACATACATACTGTACATTTAAAAGTTCCTTAAAACATGCTTTTCTTTAAGGAGACTTATCCTACACTCTCCTGACTTCTCTCTTTTGCTTTGAGCCGAGACCCGCATACTTAAGAGCCCTGATGCTGATAGCCAAACAATTGCTAAGAAACTCACACAAACTTCTAGTCCATGTGTCTCCACTCCTTTTAAATTGTAAGCTCCTTGGGGCAGGGACCTTTTTCTTATTGTTTGTCTTAACATATGTAGCCTAGCCTCCGGCCGCTACTTATTTTCCTGGGTCCTACCAGTGTAAGTCCTGTTAGGTGCAGGCAGTGGATGGGTTAATTCCTTCAAAAAGGTCTTGTGTGCTATTGCAGCCTCAGATGCATTTGATGTATCAAAGGGCAGGCCTAGCAACTGCCAGCACGTGTCAGCCTGAGGGGTGGATACTGGTTGGGTCACATGCCGGATATGATAGCCTGTCAGTATCCAGACCTGCTCTGTTATAGGGCAGGGTTACAAGCACAACCAGAGGGTATAAATACTGGCACTTTCCCAAAACTGGGTGTGTCTCTTTCCTCCCTGTATGAAGTGAAAAACAACTTCCCTGGGTCGCATTAGTAGGCCTCAGGAGGAGCACCATGCAGGAGGAAACTTGGATGGGCCTCAAGCCTTGAAGTGAACTTCTTAGGGGAAGCAAGAGATGTACCTGCAATAAGATTTTAACCAATGCAATAAATACAATGGAACCATAAGCAAGTGTGATCCACTATCTTGGGCTAAAGAAAGGTGTCAGTCTGGAACATCCAACTATACCAGAGGATCCATGCTGACTGGAGGTGCTGCAACCATGAATAAGGGACCCTGTAAACCCTGTCCTGTTCTCCCCACACCAACACAGAGCACTCAGTCCTCCTGTTACCTCACAGGTGCACACCACACTTCAGTACAAATGGATTTGCAGACCACTCACTTAGGGTTGGGGTAAAGGGGCTACACATATATGTATTCTTTTGTCATATACAGCTGCAGCGGCCATTATTCAAACAAATCACGCACAGTACGGTACACATTACAATTCATTCATTTCATTGCACCCAAAGAAACAGAATCCATGAAATTCAACAAAGCAATCGCGATAAGCGCGGGTGCCTGGGGCGATTGGCCGCGTTCATGCCGCGTGGAGTACAGCAGAGCACATGACATCGGCGCCGTGATTTGTTTGAATAACGGCCGCTGCAGCTGTAATGTTATTGTCCCTCCCACTTTGTACTGCATTGTGGAATATGTTGGCACTATACAAAAAAAGATAATGTTAATAATAAATAAGATTCGTATTACAGCAATAAAAGTTTACACACAGAGGAACAAAAGGACATCAGAATATCTAAATTTATATTTTCTAGTTAATTAACAAATTATAAAGTTTGTTCCAAAACAGGTTTAAAATGTTTTACAGTACACTCCTTTTATTCAGAGAAGGGGCTGTACTCATATAATTACATGTGGCTAAACCAGTTTGTGCAGCTGCTTGGTAAGATACAGGATGTACTTATGAGAAGAGTAATCCTATAACCAGTAATTATATATTTTAGTATTATATTAGTAATACATTGCACATAGCTAATGAAGTGAGTATAACAGTATATTTTATAGTTCTTGTTTTACTATATAAAGCTACAGTAAATTAACTTTGTGGCTGCACAAACTGGTTTAGCTACAATTAAATAAATGAGTACAATCCCTTCTCTGAATAAAATGAGTGTACTGTATGTTATTTGTTTGCCTGTTTCAACTTGTAACCCCTGTTTGATTTCCTAGATATTATAGGGTAGAGATGCTAGGATAGGGACCTACGTTCTCCTATCTCCTCCCCTGTGTGTGGTAGATAATGAGTCAGCACTAGGCGTGTCGTAGGTCAGACAACTTCAGAGTGAGACGTGTAATTTGCGGTAATCGTATTTTATGTATACGGAACACAATAATAACATACTGTATAAGGTCCCTCGCACTGGGAAGACTCTGAACACAATTATTGCACTTGTAGAGGGAGAGATATAAGGTACCTCGTTGCACAATTGTCCTTTAATGTCTTTGGTTTAGTCCCGGTGGCCCCTATACTACCACATAGTAGGGTGACCAGATTTTCAAATCTAACACATTAAAAATATTTATAAAATAAATTACATCATAAACTGCACCCCCCATTTCTTTTTATCCCACATCCCCCATCCCCCATCCGATCTCTCCCCCTTGCACCCATCCTCTCTCTCTCCTTTCTGCTCCCATCCACTGTGTCTCCTCTGACTTCCAATCCCTCCCTCTCTCCTCTCTCCTCACCCTCTCTCTTTTGTCCTGCCCCATCCTCTCTCTCCTCCCTCCCCCATACTCTCTCTCCTTCCTCTATCCACTCTTATTCCTCCCATCCTTTCTCTCCTCCCTCCATCCGCTCTCCTCACTTCCCCCATCCTCCCTCTGTCCATCTTCCCCATCCCCCATCTCTCTTCCCTCCTGCCATCCTCTCTCTCTTCTGCCTCCCTTATCCTCTCTCCTCCTTCCCCCATCCTCTCTCTCTTCTTCCTCCATCCTCCTTTATTCCTCCCATCATCTCTATCTCCCTCCATCCTCTCTCCTCCCTTCCCCCCATCCTAACTACCCATCATCTCCCCTCAATTCCTCATCCTCTTTCCTTTCTCCCACTTTCCTCTCTTTCTCTCTCTTCTCTCTCCCCCGATCCTCTCTCCTTCCTCCCTCCTCCCCCCTCTTTTCCCTCCTCACCTCTCTCCTCCCTCATGGGTCCTCTCTTCTCCCTCTCTTAATATATCTCTCTCCCTGTCCCATCCTCTCTCTCCTCCCTCCCCACCTTCTCCTTCACTCTGTCTCTCTTACTCTCTTCTGTGACCTCATCCTTTCTCTCTCCTTTCTTCCCCATCTCTTCTCTCTCCTCCGTCTCCCCATCCTCTCTTTCTCCTCCCTCCCCCATCCTCCCCCCCATTCTCTGTCCCCGTCCCCCATCCTCTCTCTCTCCCTCCAACCTCTCTCTCCTCCCACTCTCCATTCCGTCTCTCTTCTCCCTCTCACCATCTTCTCTCTCTACTCCCTTCCCCATACTCTCTCTACTCTTCCTCAGTCAACTCTTTATCTATGTCACGGGACACCAGGTATTTACACCTTTTTCACAGGATCATTCACTGAGCAAAACAAGTTAGTAAAACAAATTGTCATTTATTCCATAGAAACAGACGTACACACAGTGAATTACAAAATATAGAAGAAAACATACTTACTGGGGGTCTGGGCTACAAAACTAGACTTTCCTAGGTTAAATAGAACAGAAAACAAAGTCTTTAGGTTTACCGGAACTTGTCCCGAAATGTCCTGGAACTCAAATCGGAATGAAGTTCCTGACGCCACCGCTCTCTTTAATCCGGAGATGCCAAAATCCCTTGACCGGGAGTTAGTACCAAACATCCTGGAACTGTTTTCAGCTTGGAATCCCAGCCGCAACCGCTATGTTCTATATTCAGAACTTGGCCCTGAAAAGTGGGACTTAAAAAACTTCTCGCCTTGAAATTTCTGAAGCCGTCTCGCTGCTATTTCTCCAAGAGCACCTTTTGGTCGTTTCAAATTTACCGCTGCTGTTATTGCGCTTAGAATCTCTCGTCCGGATTGTCTGAGGGTTTCTTATAGTGTTTCAGAGTTCATTCATGAAATACGGCAGCCAATCCGAGCGTGGGAAGAATCCTACCAGCCTATCAGAGCGCTCCCAGTCTATCTAAGCTGGGCAAGCGTGGATTCAGATTCTGATAAGGGCATACACCAACCTCGCACCTCTGCCACTTGTCAGGCAGAAGCCACCCGCTGAGTTAGGCTCCTCACAGTCAGGGCTGGGGCAAATGGTGGTCCGATGACTTCCATTCATCCCAGGAGGTGAGTACTTGAGCCTAACTCTGGTACCCAAATGACTTTCACACTTGGCAACCTCTGAAGCTTTCATGTCCGGCACCCGAGCAGACTTGATGGCACCTGGCTTGGTAGCCACATGGTCTCTCGGAACCGTGGACCTGGAAGTCCCCAGCTTATATACTGTGCACACACATTTATACATTTTAAACATACCTGTTTAATAAAATATGTTTTACACTGGTAACCTGTCTAAGCCTTTTGGTTATGAGGGCTAGAATGAGAATCTATACTCTTATTCCCACTAGCCATATACGTCACATACTGCAAACCTGACTTAGCCTTTTAAAATCCTCACAGCCTTATGTATAGCTGGGGCAACACCAGAAGCCCTATACCGGGTTCTGGGTGATCAGGGCATTAACTGGGCATCCCCCATTATACTAGGGACCCCTTTACCATTTCAGGGATACCACACATCCCTATGTCCCATTTACCTTTCTGGTCTGTGTTGAAGCAGGGAATCCTAGCGGGGAGTCGCGCAAGCGTTTTCAAGGCAGGATTTTGACCGGAGCATTGTGCCTATATGTATCCGGGATTCTGACATAATTTCCGGGTACATTTTTGGGGTATCCAGCAACTCTGGACCCTAACTACCTAGGCACAATCTGATTAGACTTTCTCTGCAAAACCCACCCTGAAACTCATAGCCCAGCAATCTCTGCTTGCTGGCACTCCTGGAAAGGTAAAACACAGAAAATTCTTTATTGTCGCATAATTTTACACAATGCATAGACAAACACTGGGCTCAGGAGCTGACACTCCCGAAGTGCCATACATGGATCAGGGGTAACCAAGTAGGCTTAACCTTATTGTGAGCCTGGTTACCCCATCACGTCACACCTCCCCCCTCAATATGAAGGCTCAGTGGCAGTCACCCGCCCGGTGGCTCCACGAGCCTGGCTCATCTTGAGGACTTTGGCTCGCAGAGAATGTCCTGTCGGGAGAGTCCATCAGCGTTACCGTGCTCGCTGCCTTTCTTATGTCGAATAGTAAAGTCAAATTCCTGCAATGCAGGACTCACGCGAAGCAGTTTGACATTCTCCCCCGACACCCTTTGTAGCTAACTTAGTGGGTTGTGGTCCATGATCACTGTGAATGCCCTGCCATACAAATAGGGCTGCAGTTTTCTCAGAGCCCAAACAATGGCCAGTCATTCCTTTTCAATGGTTGCATAAGCCACTTCTCTAGGTAGCAGTTTCCTGCTCAAGAATACCACAGGATGTTCACCCCCCTCCTCACCCACCTGGCTGTACAGCACCGCTACCATAGTCAGAGGCATCGGTCTGTACAAGAAACTTCTTGCTGTAGTCTGGTGCTGTCTTCAATGCCTGGAAAGCCTTTTCACAGGCAGGAGACCAGGCTACCAGAACCGGGAGTCGTTTCTGAGTCAAGTCAGTCAGGGGTTTAGCAATGGCACTATACCGGGGAACGAACTTTCTGTAGTAGCCAGTGGTGCCTAAAAAAAGCCATGACCTGCTTTTTGGTCCTGGGAACGGGCCACTTCACTATAGCTTCTACCTTAGCTGATTCTGGCTTAAGGTGGCCGCCATCCACTCTGTGCCCTAAGTACAACACTTCTGCCATACCCACCAGATACTTTGCAAGTTTCAGTGTCAGCCCCGCTTCCCTGATCCTACTCAGCACCGCTGCTACATGTACTAAGTGACTTTCCCACGAATTACTAAAGACAGCAATATCGTCCAGGTATGGTCTTGCATAACCCTGCATCTCTTCCAGCAATCTATTGACCAGGCGTTAGAAGGTCTGCTCAAGGAATGCTCAAAAAAGAAATATACCAAAAGGTTCAAAAAAGCAATGAATAAAAACTACTGTATAAAAAGTAAAAAAATTGGGATGGAGACTGTGATGGCAGATACAATAGATTTGTTCAAAAAAAGGTTGGACATCTTTTTAGAAAGGAAAGGTATACAGAGATATACCAAATAAGTAAACATGGGAAGGATGTTGATCCAGGGAGTAATCCGATTGCCAATTCTTGGAATCAGGAAGGAATTTATTTTTCCCTTTATGAGATATCATTGGATGATATGACTCTCGTTTTTTTTGTTTGTCTTCCTCTGGATCAATAAGTAAGTATAGATATATACCAGAATAATGACCTAGGCGCACGGGGAGACAAAAGAGAGAAAAAAACATAGGGTAGTATGTCTTAGAAGTTTAACCAATAAATGGTAAGTTATGCACGGCGTGTGTCACTGATGCTGGGATCAATGCCGTGGGCGTGGACTGTACAGTGTTTAGTGGCACATTAGTGGATGGTAGTGTTAAGAGCTACACGTTTTTTTAAACGTTTTTTAAACATTTTTTAAACTATTTTTGGTATACTATTGATCCCGGCATCAGCGACGCCCCACGTGGGAGTACAGTGCTCACGCGAAAGCTCAGTGACGTCCCCACGTCTGACGGAGGTACCAGAGGAGCATAGAGGACGGAGGAACCGGTTACTGAATGCTGGAGAGCTGGAGAGCTGTGGCAGTGACACACACCGTGTGTGGAAACAAAATACTAGGACTTTAAAGACTCGCAAGTACCGTGAGTACTAGGAGTACTGAAAGTGCGGTGAGATACCAGAATAGGACTCACCATAAGAGAACTGCACTAGGTCTTATTAGTACTGAGAGTATCACAGCTTTTGAACAGTATTTCTACACAATACCATACACCAGGATAACAACTCAGGTGTATAGGAATACCTATATGTCTTCAGTGACTGCTATAAGCCCAGCTGGGAATTGCTATATCATATGAGTGTGAGAGACTCTGAAATTCTCAATTGTTTTTAAAGAGCTCACAAAGTGTGAGTTTTTTACTTATTGTGGTTCATTTATTTTTTTATGATTAAAACTGTGTTACACTATCCTGGGTGTCCTTTGCCTCTCCCTATATATACATCACATCCCATGAGGAGGAGACTTGGCTGAAAAGAAGTGTCGTAGGATCCAAGGACACAGATTCAAAGACGTTCCTAATATACTGACAGAGTTCCAGATCCCAGGGTGGATAAAACGCCTGAATTAATTCCACACGCTGTGAGTGCATATCTTACCATTTATTGGTTAAACTTCTAAGACATACTACCCTATGTTTTTTTCTCTCTTTTGTCTCCCCGTGCGCCTAGGTCATTCTTCTGGTATCTTTCCTTTACAAGCTTGTGGAGCTGTAGACCTAATTGGCAGCAGACAGGGACAGGGACAGGTAGATTGTAAGGGTTAAATACCCCTACTATATCTATATGTGGTACTAATTGGTTTGATATCCCTGTGTGATTGCGCTGTATGTTTCTTTTTTCTAAAGTATAGATATATAAAAATAAAACAAACAGCGCAAACCAATACAATGTGTTTAAAATAATAAACACTGGTGTAAATAAATAGTCCAAATGTCCAACTGTAGAGGGTGAGGGTTTAGTATATCTAAAAATAAAGAGAAGAAGCCAATATGATGAAGTAAGTATATTCAGGGCTCATTGTGAGGCCATGTTAATTACTAGGACTGACTGGCGAAACGCGTAGAATTGTGCCCCTGAGGACTCTGTACTGACGTGCTGGCAGCCGGACTGACCTAGATGCTCCTTCCGCAAGGACCTGTGACGTCACTGATGACACAGAGTGCGGATATGCGGAGCAACGCTGGGATCGGCATTGATTACTGCTCGGCGGGTACTCTCAAATGTCCTAAACATTTTGTGAGAATATGAGTTGGAATTGCAACTATTATTTGTGCATTATATATATATATATATATAAACACATCCACACCGGGGGAAGGAGAAGCACAGATAACATTCCAAGAGACACTGTTTTTAAGTTATCCTTGCTTCATTCATTGTAACATCGCCGGAAGAAGAGATCAGTGTATCTCGAAAGCTCGCACAAATAAAAGCATTTCGTTAGCCACAGAACGGTATCATCTATTTATTTTTTGATTATTGAAGCTCGGCTAACACGGTACTGATACCTCTATATATATATATATATATATATATATATATATATATATATATATTCGAACATACTACCCTATTAGTGTATTCCTTCCTTCTCTTATACACTGAATCATCATTGGAGCAACACACCCCACAGAAAAGATTCCATAGAGGCGTTTTACCAAGGAGCTCCTATCAGAGAGAGAAGTATCTCTGATCTGCATATATTTTCTCCATCGTATGTGAGTGGGATTGACACAAGATTTTTTTCACATTTAGAATTTATACTTAAATTGGTCTGCACTATTATTTTAATTTTATCTTCCACATATATTCGTCACTGTCATTGAGAGCGCTCCCCATTTTTGGATACCCCTCTAACTGCCCGGAGCTCCTGCAGCCTCCCGGACAAACTGTGTCCACCTTCACGCCACCGCTACCAGCCGCAGCCTCATCTGAGGTAAGGGGGACCCAGGGGGGGCCTGGCTACATATATTATCCCTATCATTATTCTTGTGCACTGTTAGTCAGTTTTTTTATCACTTAACAGTCTATCTGATCACTATATATGACATTAATAAGTCACGTATTTCATTATTCACAAGTGCCACTTTGTTCTCTTTTATTTTTAATAAAGGTCTGGCCCAACTTGATGACACTTTTCCCCATCAGATACATTCATTTTTGGAACGAGCTATAGGTAGAAACAGTGTTTTAAACAGTATGGTTTTCTGGTAGAATGTATACATGGGGCAAACGATGTAGATCTCAGAGAGCACATTTACTGTAGGCATGGCTGCCTAACTCCTCTAGATAACAACCACTAAAGGCCCCCTGCTGTGCTTTGTCCTGTATCCGACTGAGGAGTCAAACCTTGCTCAAAAGGTGCTTTTAATATATGCTGAGGCTTCCTTTCCTTGAAGCCAGCCTGGTGCCTCTCTCTGCAGTGAGCAGTAACCTTGTCCTCTCCATGATTCTACACTTTCCCTGCTCTGGGTTTATGGCTCTTTGTTTTGTCAGTATTCCTGTGATTGGCTGCTGCAGGAACCCATCTACTGTATGTGCTCTTTGGTGAACTTCAGATGGGCAGCAATGTTCTATTTAGAGAGCAGTGGTTTCCTCCTGGCTATCCTTCCATAAACACCTTTCTTTGTTCAGTCTTTTTCTGATAGTTGAGTCATGAACACTTACATTAGCCAAGGTGAGAGAGGCCGGTAGATCCTTGGTTGTTACTCTGGGGTACTTTGTAACTTCCTGGAGGATTTGCCAGTTCGTTTTGTGGAGAGATTTTGTTAGGACGGCAGCTCCTGGGTAGAGTGACTGTGGTCTTGAACTTTCTCCATTTGTAGACTATTTGTCTGACACTGGATTGCTGGAGCCCCAAATCCTTAGAAATAGTTGTGTAACCCTTTCTAGATTGATGCGCATCAATAATTGCTTTTCTGAGGTTATCAGAGATTTCTTTTGATCGTGGCATGACGTGTTTCCACACACCTGTATGGTGAAAACCAAACGGACAAAGTTTCTGATTTTCATACAGGATGGGGCCTCCCAACCTTACCCCTGAAGATCTACCTAATTATGTAAACACCTGATTCTAATTATCCCCTTTAGCTGATAAATCCAGGCTTTCACTTACTTTTGCACATACCCTGACTCTTAATTACTCATTGTTTGTCTAATGCCTGCATCATTTGGTTTCAAAAGATATGGAATTGGTTAATATAAACCCTATTGGATATTTAAGAAAAGACTGGTTTTGATTATGGAACTATGGAATTTCCGTAATTATCATTGGGATTAACAAACTTTTACACACCACTGTATATATATCCACACACACATATATACAGTATATAATGCATGTACTGTGTGTGTGGGTATATATGATGTGTGTATGTGTGTATATACAGTACGGCATGACATGTATTGCCATTGGGTGCAATAAAGTGTGTTACATATGTATGTACTGTCGCGGCCGAGTTTATTCGAGCATTTGCCCGGTCTCGGCCACGACAGTAACCGGGCGCGCGCCGGAGTGTGCCGGGCGCGCGCTGAAGCCTCGGAGGAGCGGTCCTCCGATCGGGGCTTCTCCCTCCCCTCTGCGGGTCCGCCGGGTCCCCCGGAACCCCCTACCGCCGTCCCCCACATCGCGGGACACCAGGGCTCCCTCGGGGAGCCCTGGACGCGCGTGCAGGGGGCGCAGGCACCCGATGACGCGTGACCACGCATCGATGACGCGCGGCACGCTGAGGGAGTGCAGCTAGCATGCCGGGGCATCCCCCGGCTTGCGGAACTAGCCGCACTCAAATAAAATGTGCCGCCTCTGTATGTTTTGTAGGTCTGTATGTGTGCATATACTGTATGTATAGCATGCACTGTGTGTATGTGTTTAAATAGGGTTTGTTCATGCATACTGTGTGCATCTGGTGTGTGTATTTGGTCAGTTATCATGCGTGTTAAGTGTTTCTCATGTGTGCACATATGTATATGGTATGTACAGTATATCTGGTGTGTTTGTTATCTGTTTGCATGTGTACTGAGGTTGCCAATTGTATGGTATGAACATTTGTGTATGGTGTGTGTATCGCATGGTCCCTGGTCCAGTTAGTTGGGAAATTTGCCAGTCAGACCCTGTCTGGGACCAGTACGGTTACCAGCACCCTGCATTGAAGTTATTACATTTAAAATAATTTTTGCTGTGCTAAAATCTGCAGTTCCCCTCTATATCCACAAGAGTGGACCATATGCATTTATGATTCATTTTCAGGAAAAACAATTGAGTGCATAAAAATATATTGCACCTCAGCTATTTACAGTATACAAAGGTATATTAGCACTGGGGCAATTCTAGAAAACACCACATGAAAACTAAGAATGGAATGATGAGCCTCGGGAGTTGGGTTACAATACAGTATATAAGGAGGTACCAGCTTTGAAGTGCTTACAATGTAAAGTGTTCAGTTCTTTTATTTAATTATAAAGCTACAGAAAACTTATGAAGATACTCTATATAAATATAGTGTGCAACTTTAAAAAAAAATTTGCCCTGCCACCATAAACAGCAATGAGTATTTATAGAAATCATGAGTTTTTTTGTGACATATTGAGAGCAGAAAGACCACACTCTTTTAATAATTTATTTGACGCAACAACACAAATATTTTAAATATAGCACAATTTAAATAAATTAACCCAAATAACAGAAATATAATATAGTGTTTCAGGCTGCCTCTACCAGAGAGCATAGAATATATATATATATATATATATATATATATATATATATATATATATATATATATAGCAATACTATATATATATGCAATAATGGTGAAAGGCAGGGGTGCAGACCTGTCTAAGACATGCAAATGGGCATACAGTAATATTTCCATTTGCTATATATGTATATATATATATATTAATATATATAATATATTATACAGTGCATATTTATAAATAAATAAATAAGTATAACATTATCTATCTGCTTTATATTGCCAACAGTATACTTGAAAACGCTCAATGTATTATTTCTTGGTTAAACATTTTTATAAATAAATAAATTATATCACAGTGAAAAGAAATAAATTATAAGCTGTATAAAAATAGTGATTAAAACCTTTTCAGATACTTTTCAAATACTTATAAAGTAGTTACAAATTACTGGGCTATAGCTTCCACCCAATTACTGGAGTCCTTACATTTGAAGGGTCACGCAGAAAAATGTGCACATCGGTGGGACATTGGATGGAACCTGTGTGAGATATTTGGTAGTCTCTGGCATAGTGTTGACAACTAATTACTTGTGCTGCCAGAAATGCTGGGCATATCTACAGTATGTAACATGACTGGCACCACATGCTCTTGTAACAGCAATGAATGCACTGAAGATGTGTGGGATATGAATCCTGGAGTCCCTTCTGTATCCGACATCACGCTGTCACCATCATGCGCTCATCTTGTTGGAGAAGAGGTTGTTAAGTGGCTTTGTTTTTGCCCTTTTTATTCCTCTTGTTTTTATGGGAGCCTTTTCTATTTGTTTTTTTCTCCTTTTGCAGAGGAGTCTGATTTTCTTGAACCAGGAATCTCACATCCTCGACCAGCAACCAAACAAGGTTTCGCAGGACATCATCACGTAAACATTCTACGGACACCTAATAAGAAGACAAATTAAAATAATGATGCTTCATTCTTACATCGCACTGCTAATTAATGCAACGGTGCATGAATAGATCAATCAGTGCCTGAGTCCGTAATGCATCACTGGTTCCTTTGGCACTGAATAGAGCTAATATATGACAGGGTGAACATTCTCTGTTGTCATATGAAGAGGTTATAGGTTTGTCATGGTCCTGTACAGTATGTATCTGTTCCCTACATCTCTGCAATCCCCTCTCCCTGCGCTCCCGATATACTTTTCAAGAACAGTGTTCCTGAACTTGGGAGCTATACAACTGCCCTATTTTCTGTGCTGTAACCCTGTGCCCTGTGGGTACTGTGATGTATGCCCCATGTCTGCTATAGGACAGTACAGTCTAAATCTGCCCCCCCTCACCCTTCCCCAATCCCCAGTGTTACTTACTGTCTCTGTGTACTTTTCCAAATGGCCACGGCAGGTCTCTTGCTTAGAGGAGGCAGAACTGTTGTACGTGAGAGACATTTGCTGTAAGACGACAAAAATACTTGTTAAGTATCAAGGAGATAAAGTATCCACATCTCAATCTGAGCTATACCCCACGTTACTGAACTGAGAGGGAGGCATAAGTAGGCTGCTCTATCTCTCCAAGTCACTAGGCTGAAACATACAT
>NC_134489.1:47457413-47467413 GCF_040206685.1 Ascaphus truei | reverse complement strand
AGGGTTGTGCCTTTTGTTCTACGAGCTTTGGTTCTAAGAATGATGGGTGAGTGGTTCTAGGTAAATACACTGTTTGGTTTGGGGGAGTGGGTCAGGTTAAGGTTTGGTATAGGGAGTAAGAGAGGGTTTGGGGCAGTGGATAAAATACGGTTTGGGTGAGTAGGCAGGAAGGGTTTGGTGTGTGGTTCTTTCTTGCCATTATCCTTACCTTAATATCACATTTTGGTATGTTCTTAAGACGCAGTCCTTCAGAGCATTCAATACTATTTCGCATTTCTTCCTGTTGGGAAAATTCATGGGTAAAAAATGAAATTACAGGTAGCTGAGCTTCCACTCTAACCAGCCTTGCTTTCCCTTGTAACTTTTCTATATCACCCCCTGTAACCAGCCTCCTGTAATAATAATTATAATAGCATGCTTTTAAATAGCTCTGCTAGTTTTACATAGCATTTTACAGAGACATTTTGCAGGCACAAGTCCCTGCACCGTGGAGCTTACAATCTATGTTTTTGGTGCATGAGGCACAGGGAGATAAAGTGACTTGGTCAAGGTCACAAGGAGCCAACACAGGGAATTGAACCAGGCTTCGCTTGCTTCAAACTCTCGGTGCCAGTCAGTGTCTTTACTCACTGATCCACTCCCTTTTACCTGTAATAGGTTATCTGCCATATCTGTAACCTAACCTCTGTCATCTACTGTAAACAGCTTATCACGTATAAGCAGCCTATATACTATCACATTCAACTAACCTCCATCATATCCCATAACAAGCCTCTATCATATCACATGTAACTCCCTTTTACCTGAGCCAAGCTGATATCTACTCCATCTCCCATTAGATCACTCTAATCCATCATCTGTCTGCAGTATACCCTCCCTCCTTTTGCTTTTCTCTCATGCTGGTTTACTTTAAACACAGGTATCTCTCTGATACAGATACATGTCTGATACATGCAATGTTCTGGGTGTGTTAAACTCACATGTTGGCTTTGCAGTTGTTTGGCGGCTGTCATGTAACTGGTGATCACAGGTTTGTACCTGGACATGTTACAGTGTATTGTGAGTGGGTTCCCACTCACTGTCACCTGCAGCAGCACTGTCACTGCTGTCACCACTGATATTCTGACAAACAGGTCCATATCTAGGTAAGATAATTGACATAAGGGGATTCATTAATTATTTGTAGTATTTGTGAACACCTAACACTTGGAGTATAAGCATAAGTGTGTGCATGTACTGTGTAGAGCAGTTAGTGTCATTGTATAGTGCCATTATATATATATATATACACACACACACACACACACACACACACACACACACACACACACACACACACACACACACACGTTACAATGTCAGTGTATATATTCAGCAGTTAGTGTAATTATACACCAGTTACAGTGGCAGTGTATATATACAGCAGTTAGTGTCATTATATATACAGTACCAGTTACAGTCAGTATACACATGCAGCAGGGCTGCCTTACCTGCTTTCTGATTGTCTCCTCTCTTCTCTCAGGTTCTGTCTCTCTGATCCACGGCCCAGGCTGTAGGTAATAACGTTGTTTTCCATCTTTTCCCCTTTTATACCTGAATCTCAAGCTGAAAACAAAATTCATTTTTCCCTCTTTACTGGGTCTCTTTCCCTACGTCCTGGGCTGCCGGGGAGAGGAATGTGAAAGTAAAAAGACAGGTGACAGGTGATAGGACGGAGGAGCAGAGGGAACTTTGAAACCTGTTTCAGTTTCCTTTGAGCCCAGGTGAGTGTAACCTGTATACATGGAGGAAATTCCCCCAGTCACGATCCGTTTACATTCCGCAAGAGCTTCACTCCTATCAAGTGTGCCGCTCACTGTCCCTCACCTGTTGTCATCCTCCTGCTACAAGTTGCTGAAACCCCCTTTCTCTCACTACTCATTTTAGTTTAGTAAATGTTCTTGAACAAAAATGTAGGATCTGTACGTGTCTATACTGTACTGGGGTCACTGTAATTCAGGTATGTAGAAAAGTGTCTACATACAAGTTGCTGGCAGTGTGTTTGCAAGACACCCAGTGATGTCAGTGTAATACAGAGGGAATAAAGTGAACACTTTCACTGATGTTTTGGTTTAAAAAGAGATCTGCGTTTTGTTTTAAAAACATTTTCTGGGTTTGGATCTAAAATCTGTCGCATTTCTGTTTTTTTTTTTTTTACAGTTTTGTTACAAAAAGTATGGGAATATTTTTTTCTTAAAAATTGGTAAATAAAAAACCGCCAAACGCGTGGCGATAAGCCACTTATCGCCGCTTATCGCCAGCTTCTCAAACTCGCTCAATTCAAGTAGCCCCGATCAGCTTATCGAGGCTGTTCGCCGCTCTAGAATGGAGAATTCCTCTCCAGATCGTCCCACCACAAAAAGTTGGCAAGAAGGTGGTGAAAAGCTGCCGATGAGCGGCAAGACGGCACTTAGAAAAAAAAAGTAATTTTTGTAAACATATGTTTTAAGCATGGAGATTATGGAGCTGAGACTTATTACTTTGTATTTGTGATTCTGTTGTCTTTAAAATAACGATTTTTAATAAATAAAAGCGTTTACCTTATTCACCTAATAGTGTCACCGCGTACGTTATTTATGTGTTACGATATGACTTGTTGATATTATGATTATTTACGTGGTACATGAATGTTTCCATTCAGCAGGCTC
This sequence comes from Ascaphus truei, assembly GCF_040206685.1. NCBI lineage: Eukaryota > Metazoa > Chordata > Amphibia > Anura > Ascaphidae > Ascaphus > Ascaphus truei. The sequence goes on along the minus strand of NC_134489.1, from coordinate 47,464,726 downwards.
GTGGGATAGTCCTATCGTAACCTCGTAAAGGTACAGTTCACACAATATCAAACATGTTTGTAAAGAAAAATACATACATTTTGTGCAATGACATAAGTGTTTGTACTAACCAAAATAAGCATGCCACACATTTTGAATGTCATTTGACAATGTTTATAATGTATATAGCATTATCAAAGTTACATCCCTTTCCTCTTCTGATTGGTTTGTCCTTTTCATCCCTGGCCTCTCTGTAGCAGGCTAACAATTGTATCTAGTAACTGCCCAGTCATATTATCTACATGGACTAAATGTCCCACAATGCTTTGTAGTTACATATTTTATTAACCCGAACAACAGAACGAGTACATGACAATATGTAGATCTGCAACATTTATAATCAATTGTCAGTGTGCACCTAGTATTGTTGCACATATGTAATGATATAGAATCAATTTAAAATTTTCAACATGTCACTTTGACCAGCACCTTTAACATATAATTTTAATTTGTGTGACGGTGCTGACATATGTTGTCACAGGTTCCATACATGTAAACCTTTAAGCAACATGTGTAACGTATTCAATACATGATAGATTGTGTCATAAATGTGCAATGTTTTTAGTACTATGGTGAATAGGCATTTTTTTTAGATTCGTTCATATGTACATTTTTTTTGTTTGCCAAAATTAATATTTCTGTTTTGGTTGTGTGTGACTGTAAAGCAGCAGTTGAAACAATATACTACATGTTTTTTTTTTTTTTTTTAAAAACATCAGTTCTCTAGTCTAGTAAGCGAAAATACTTGTAGTTTAAAAAAAAAATGAAATACATTTGGAATGTTTTTAATGTAGTAAGCATTTACAAAGTGACAGACCCCTTTGCCTTATGATAGGTTGTGGCTCTTCAGCCCCGTCCGCTCCCTAGCAGTGCAGAAATTGTATGTAGTAACTGCCCACACAATCAAATTTAGGGCCTACATTGCCCACAATGCTGTGCAATAATTTAATGTAATAACCCTGATCAAGTGATAGATTACATGAGAACAGATCGATCTTGAGCTTAGCTAACTACTTGTCATTGTGCAGATTGTATTGATCCACATATTGAATGTAAAAATAAAATGTTGTTTCTTTTAAAAATGTTAGTTTAAAATGCAGCTTTACATGTCAACATGCTTCAATGATTTAGTACCAATTATCCTTAATCACAAAATGCAACTCAGATTGCTGATTGTTGCGTACGTGACAATTATCGGCATTATAAAGATCTTTTTATACTTTTGCTAACCAAGGTATATGAATCTTTACATAACAAGTTATACAAATATCACATTATAATGATTTGGATTGCTAATGATCACATATTAATTTTTTGTAGACACATGTTTTTTGTTTTTTTAAACACCTTTCATTTATTGAAGTTACTTACCATAATGACATACCTACTTAAAGGAGGCAAATTGAACACTTACTTCGAGGGAGAGATGGAGATGGACATGGAGAAGAGATATATTATGATGAGAAGGAGTAGACTGGTTTTGGATGAGAGACAAAGGAGAAGGAGAGGAAAGGGAGAGGGTTAGGGAGAGGATAGAGGATAGAGGTGGTGCCCCATCCACGTTTATATCGTGAGCTCACACTTTTGGAGGGGCTTACTGAGGATGCGATTGCTAGCAGATATCGCTTGAGTTCAGCAGCAATGTTAGCTCTTTATGAAGAGTTAAGAGAAGATTTAGATTTCGTAACAAGCGTGCAGTCCCTGGGCTTGTTACAATGCTGTGATCATTACATTTTCTTGCTTTTGTGTCTATCAGACAGCTTTGGGGACAGTAGGCGGGGTCTCACAGTCGGCATTCACACGGGGTTTTAGCCAGTTTCTATGTGCACTTACTAGACGCGCTAGGAATTATATTCATTTTCCTAAAGAGCAGACAGAGTGGCTGAAACTAAGAAATGGCTTTTATACCATAGCCGGGATACCATGTGTGATGGGTGGGCTACTCTGAATGAGCATGCTTACCGGAACCGCAAGCACTTTCACTCCATCAATGTGCAGATGGTATGCAATGCCAATATGAAGATTCTTAATGTGGTAGCCAGATTCTCGGGTACCAGCCACGATTCCTCTATCCTCTTCCATGCATTTGAAACGGGTCATTTTGGGCATGGTTGGCTGGTGGGTGAGTACTGTACATATAATACACTTAAGTGAAAAGGTGAAAGATTAGTGCGCAACTAATTAAACAATTCAAAGATGTGAAGTGATAAGTGATGTAATATATAAAGGTAAATACGTGACCTTAAACAAACACTAGGCAAATTAGAGCGTCTGCAGCTGTGATGGCAGGGATGGCCCAGAACACCCCCTAGAAATACAGATAAAAACACAAAAGACACAGCGCACAACGCTCATAGTGCATTAAAAATTATATTGAAACAACCAATCAATAGAGTAGGTAATGTGCGTACATCAAAGAGATATTATACAAGCATATCAGGGATTTGTTACCCATACACCACGTGTAAACTGGATCAGATGTCATCAAAGGTGTTTGAAGCTGTTTCGTGATATCCTGGTTCCTGATGGTAGGTAAGGAGTCTTTCAGAGTCCCCGCTAGCATATAAACAGAGTCCAGCACATCCGCGGCTTCACGTGAGAGTGGCCGCTTTAAACGGAGCTCCACGCCGGCTGGATTCCTCTAGCTGTCCTCCGTTCCTGCACTTCCGGGTTGATGACGTCACTGGAGGGTTGCACCGAAAATCACATCGCAAAACCTCCTCCCGGTGGCCGGATCAGCCCGCAATACTAGGCACAGTAGTAAGACAGAATACTAGCACACTTTCCAACGCGTTTTGAAACCAAAGGGTTTCTTCATCAGGGAATATTGAACGGTCGAAATCGAGGCATTTAAATATCCCACGCCAGTACCCCATTGGTTCGTCAGACGGACACTCCAACCAATAGGATGGCGGCGGGGAGGAGTCAAGTGTCTGGTACACTACTCCATGCAGTTGTCAATGGCAACATGACAACAAATAAAACTTTATTCACATCAATAATATAACGCTAACAAAAAACAAGAAATAGATATATAAATCACGATAGATGATTCTAAAATAAAGAAAGAAATGTTAGTGCATTATCATAAAAGTTTAACAGAGCGACACATAGTGCATGGTCTGTAATAAAATATATATACATATATTAGCACCCAGAATCAACTAGACCTGAGGAGAGTTGCAGATAACAATTCTCCAAAGAAGAAGCACGACAGCATAGAAAATGAACATAGGAGTATCGGACTACTTAAAACCATTAAAAGTTATAAAAATATAAATAAGAATATCTAGATACATTTTTTTACAAAGAATTAAAACCACATAGACTCATAAAGGATCGTTAATAGAGGGACCAAATGTCTATGTCCTCATTTAAACCCCCCGGATACAAAGTGTTCAATTTATGTATCCAGAAGGTTTCTTGCCTAGAAAGCTCTTTCACCCTGTCTCCGCCCCTTCTGTTTCTTGGTATATGTTTAATACCCTTAAACAGTAGAGAGAAAGGATCCCCATTGTGATATTGTACATAATGTTTAGATAAACTGTGTTTCATATACCCTATTTTAATGTTACATAAATGTTCCTGAATGCGCACCTTCAAAGGGCGCTTAGTGCGCCCCACATAAAGTAGGCCACACGGACATTCAATTACATACACAATATGGTCTGAGTTACAGTAAATGAAGTCATTAATGTCATGGACCTCACCAGTAGTTTTATAAGTGAATGATTTTTTATTAGGGTGCAAATGTTTACATACTGAGCACGTTCCACATTTGAAATTCCCAATAGGTTTATCAGTTAACCATCTTTTTTCACCATTTGTATTTTCTTTAGTTTTTATATCGCTTGGTGATAGCATACTTTTTAGATTCTTTGCTTTTCTGTATATAAATTTTGGGAATTCTGAAATGTGGGAACCTATTATTGAATCGTTTGAAAGGATTGCCCAGTGTTTTTTTTATAATTTTCTCAATTTGCACAGTCATCGAGTTAAAATTGGTGATGAAGGACACATCACATTTTCCCTCAGTAACGTGATCTTTGTCTCAGATGATTAATATTTCAAAAATCATATGTGAAGTCATCTTACAAAAGTGAGGGACATAAAAGTGTACCATCGTATCTAGTTTTGATAACAGTGAATGTGAAGAGAAGGCGCAACTGCGCATGACAGAAGTCCAAACAGGTCCCGGATGATGTAAAACAACTTTATTGACAACACACTCTGGGGGCTACACCACGATCTCCTCCTCTACGCGTTTCACCCTTGGAGATAGGGCTTCGTCTTGGAGTGAGGAGACGTGGTGCTGGCCAGACATTTAAGCAGAAAAAGCCCGCGAAAAAACGGGTAGTGATCAATGTTAACCCCATCATGCCACAGGAAATGTTTAGACACAATGCTGTTTTTAAAGGCATAGTGACATCTTAGTATAGCCAGTATGGACATAATACATTTTAATAGTGAACATAACTTTAAACAAAGGCTAATCTATAGGCATGGGGGTAATATAAAATGATAAAAAGATGCTAGCAACATTGCTGGAGACTAATATTGGCCATTAGATCTGTTATATAAAGCAGTAATTACTGATGTCTGAATATTGCTATGGCATTAATTGAAGTGCATATAACATATAACTTAAGACTATTCTAAATATTGTAAATCTGCATAAAGACCTTGATGCGACCAAGGAAGAAGATTGAAAGAAGGGGGGGGGGGGTGGGGAGGGGACGGAGAAGAGGGAATGTGGGGGGGGGGGGGGAGGGGGAAGTGGCAGGAAAAAGCAAAAGAAAAAGAAAAACACAGAATAGCAGTGCATAGCCATTGACAGTGAAACAATATACATAAGCAATGTTATAATGATAATAAAAATTCAAAAAAATGAGGATATACGGTATGTTCTAGGAACCTTAGTAATTAATCGATGCATGATGTTAATGAATACAGATTATGTATAAATCCTAATTAATTCATAAAAAACACCGTAAATCCCATTCTACATTAAGGCCATTGGGTTGTAAAGTATTTAAAGTAAAAATCCAATGGGCCTCTCTTTGATGAAGGATTTTTTTCCGATCTCCTCCACGTGGCGGTAGGGGAATATGTTCAATGGCCATACATTTAAAGGATTTGATTGAACCCAATGGACATGTATTGAAGTGTATGGGTACTGGATGTATCATATTGCGGTTGCGAATAAGTCTCAAGTGTTCTAAGATGCGAATCTTGAGCATTCTGCTAGTGAGACCCACATATTGTTTTTTACAACCACATTGTAAAACATACACTACAAAAGATGTTTGGCAGGATATAAACGATCTGATTTTGAATTTACGTGATTTGTCACAGTTGGAAAAGTGCGTAGTTTTGGTCATATAAGTGCAAATATTGCAATGGCCACATTTGTATGAGCCCAGTAATTTGGGAAACAGTGATAACCTGTTATTTTTACTAGCATCCGCCCGTAGCATGCTAGGTGATAGTAAGTTACCTAATGTTGCAGCTTTACGGAATACTATGCGTGGACCAGTGCATGTCATTTTCTCTAATAATGGGTCCATAGATAACGTGGCCCAATGTTTGTGAATGATCGCTTTAATGGCATTAGCCTGCTCACTGAAGTTGGTAATAAAGTACGGAACATCGGAGCTGTTATGGGGCTGGTCTGAGTCAGATTCTTTCACATTCATTTTAATTAGTGAATCTCTTTCTGTACCCAGAGCTGATTCATAAGCTATGTCTAGATCCTGTTTCGCATATCCTCTTGCCAGGAATCTACTCCTCATCTCTCCCGCCCTGTGGACAAAGGCACCCAGGGTAGAACAATTCCGCCGTAAACGGAGGAACTGACCCCTCGGAATGCCCCTGACCAAAGGGCGGGAGTGACAGCTTTTTGCATGGAGTAAAGAGTTTCTTGCATTCTCTTTCCTGAAGATATCCGATTGAATTTTATTTCCGATATCGATGTAAAGATTAAGATCCAGGAATTGAATTTGATGTGTATCTGACATGTGTGTAAATTTTAAATTTAATGAATTGTCTGCCAGATATACCAGAAACTCTTTGAGATCTTCCTGTCCACCACTCCAGATCAAAAGCAGATCATCAATATAGCGCTTGTAGAACGCTATATGATGTCTGTAGGGGTTGGCATCTCCAAACACGTGGGACGCCTCCCACCAACCCATGAACAGGTTGGCATAGGAGGGGGCAAACGAAGTCCCCATAGCTGTCTCACGTGTTTGGAGATAAAACTGCCGGTTAACTACCCGTTTTTTCGCGGGCTTTTTCTGCTTAAATGTCTGGCCAGCACCACATAGATAGTATTAGGTTTTCACTCACCCACAATTATTTTCTTTTTAACCGGCAGTTTTATCTCCAAACACGTGGGACAGCTATGGGGACTTCGTTTGCCCCCTCCTATGCCAACCTGTTCATGGGTTGGTGGGAGGCGTCCCACGTGTTTGGAGATTCCAACCCCTACAGACATCATATAGCGTTCTACAAGCGCTATATTGATGATCTGCTTTTGATCTGGAGTGGTGGACAGGAAGATCTCAAAGAGTTTCTGGTATATCTGGCAGACAATTCATTACATTTAAAATTTACACACATGTCAGATACACATCAAATTCAATTCCTGGATCTTAATCTTTTCATCGATATCGGAAATAAAATTCAATCGGATATCTTCAGGAAAGAGAATGCAAGAAACTCTTTACTCCATGCAAAAAGCTGTCACTCCCGCCCTTTGGTCAGGGGCATTCCGAGGGGTCAGTTCCTCCGTTTACGGCGGAATTGTTCTACCCTGGGTGCCTTTGTCCACAGGGCGGGAGAGATGAGGAGTAGATTCCTGGCAAGAGGATATGCGAAACAGGATCTAGACATAGCTTATGAATCAGCTCTGGGTACAGAAAGAGATTCACTAATTAAAATGAATGTGAAAGAATCTGACTCAGACCAGCCCCATAACAGCTCCGATGTTCCGTACTTTATTACCAACTTCAGTGAGCAGGCTAATGCCATTAAAGCGATCATTCACAAACATTGGGCCACGTTATCTATGGACCCATTATTAGAGAAAATGACATGCACTGGTCCACGCATAGTATTCCGTAAAGCTGCAACATTAGGTAACTTACTATCACCTAGCATGCTACGGGCGGATGCTAGTAAAAATAACAGGTTATCACTGTTTCCCAATTTACTGGACTCATACAAATGTGGCCATTGCAATATTTGCACTTATATGACCAAAACTACGCACT
>NC_134489.1:47449913-47452413 GCF_040206685.1 Ascaphus truei | reverse complement strand
AAAAGAAAAGTGCTCCAAATACTGTACACTTGTACAGTGCATAAGGCCACAGCATGTGACTTTGTGCATTATTTTACCGTCAAAGATGATGATGCATCCTGGTTCACGTCTAGAGATCGCACCCCACACATGCAGAATCACTGGGTGCTTGGGATGTGGCTTCAAAACTATGCATACTTTTTTGTGGAATGCAAAAGTGACAAATCTCTCACCAAGTCTAGGGCTGAACGGCTGGGCATTTTCTAACCCAGCGGTGCGCAAACTGTGGGGCGCGACCCGCAGGGTGGGCGCGAGACTGCCGACGGGGGGCGCGGGGTTTACAGAGGCCCCGCGCGCTTCCCGAAGGCACTTAAATTAAGTGCCGGGGGAGCTGCAGGGCCTCTGTAAACCTAACTTACCGTGGCTCCGGCGGCTTCCTCCCTGCGTCGCCATGGCAACGCGGCATCAAAATGACGCTGCGAGGTCATGTGACGTCCCGTTGCTATGGCAACGTGACGTCATTACGCCGGAGCGCGGGTAAGTTGGGGTTGGGGGGGGGGCGCGGGAGTGAGGGGACAGCCGGCAGGGGGGCGCAGGGAAAAAAGTTTGCGCCCCCCTGTTCTAACCCATAGGAGGGGTTGATGGCAGATACTTAATGTTATCTGGCCCATCGCCACTCCTTATGGCTCTGCAGCTTGCTAGTCCTGAATATCTCCAGACAACTTGGCAACAAAGCCACTGGATGCCCTTTGAAGTCAGGGACTCCCAAAGCTCCCAGCTCATCCTCAATGCACATTTATCTGCAGGCACCTCACCTGGTTAAATCAGAGGCCCCTGCATACAAATGTAACTCACATGCAAATGTCATTACAAGTCTGCTATCTGAGAAATTAGTACATACAGTCACATAATCCCCTGAACACTTTGCAGGGCTGACTCCCAAATTACATCACAGTGCTTACCCATAGATCACAAAACACTTTACCTCATTTGCCTGCTTAACTATACTTGGGAATTGAATTCACAGGGAATAAAAGTGCTTTGGAATACACATACATAGTACATTATAAATTAACCCTTTCTCTTCCCACATGAATTAGGGGTAACTAGCCGGGTATAACCCCTTTATTACAGGCCAGATTACCCCTGGTCATCACAAGGTACTGTTAAAAACACTAATGCAGGCCTGCACAACTCCAGTCCTTGAGGGCCGCAAACAGGCCAGGTTTTTAGGATATCCCTACTTCAGCACAGCTGTGCTGATTTAGGGATATCCTGAAAACCTGGCCTGTTTGCAGCCCTCGAGGACTGGAGTTGTGCAGGCCTGTACTAATGCATTTAATCAGTAAAAGCGTAATTACAGTACATACTGTACAGTAAAGAAACCAAAAATACTTACTCGGTAGTGACTTTGGGGGTCCGCTTGACACTTCTGGCCTTACCATGGGCTTGATAGCTGACAGTGCTTGCTGCTAAAACGAGGCCCGAAGTATTTAACCAGCGTTGTATCTGTGAAATCCGGTGTCCTCTCTTGTACATACAGTATCCTGCTGAGATCCTTTGAAATCGTTTTCTTCGGCATCTCTGCGTTTAGAAAAAAATACAAGCATAAGAATTTATATTCGATATGTACGCGATGTGTATTCAATGTGCATTGAATCAACAAAATGTATGGTGTATTTATACTTTAATGGGTCTCAACCTCACTCGACAGGTTTAGTACACAGTACGCCCACTTTTAACACCTGCACCTCGTGTCCATGCCCGCGAAAAAAATAAATTCAAATAGGGACACAGTGTATAAAAGGTGATACAAATTTCATAGCCTCCCACATGCTGATCTCTATCTCAACTTGCCCTTGTCCAGATACTGCATTGTGCATTATTCCATCTGCTTCTGCATTATTCCATCTTAATCAACCCTGATTCAACGGACGCAAGAACATCCTTGCTTCTGCCGTGCCGACCACGACAAAGCGAAAGACAGTAGCTGTTTATAAGCCAAAGCGAAAGGCAAAGGAGAATAAAGAAAACGTTCTGAAGACTCCAAAGGCTAACAAGCCTGGGCCTTATTATGTCAATTAGAAAATCGCTGGCGTGCACACAAAGCAAAAAATTTGGCAGCCACCCATCCACGACGCTGCTCTCCTGGGAAACCCTAGCTCACCTGTTCCAGCACCCATCCACCCATTGATCTTCTTTTGGAGACCATGTTGAATATGGATATGCGTTTGAGAAGATGGAGAGAACATTGCAGGGATCTATTCTTTGCTTGGAGTCCCTGAACCTGTACCTGTATGTCCGATGCAGGAGCAGGATTTGACACCCACACGCTCACCCCCTCCGTCTGCAGAATACGTGTACCTGTGTGCCCTTGAAGAGGACGAGATGACAACCCCGATAAGGCCACGACAAGAGATGACAACCCCAATAAGGCCACGACAAGAGATGACAACCCCGGTAAAGCCACAACAAGAGATGACAATCCCGATAAGGCCTAGACAGGAGGAAAGCATTCTCC
>NC_134489.1:47414913-47444913 GCF_040206685.1 Ascaphus truei | reverse complement strand
GACTTCCCACTGGTACAAGGCTGCCGGGTCCACGGGGGACACCTGCGGGGAAGAACTGTTGGCCCCACATCTGTGGGGGCACCGCAGACCTGTAGGGACCACCTGAGGGCCCACAGACCCCCGTGGGAACCACCCGAGGACCCTCACACACCTGTGGGGCTGGTCGGGGCCCCCCAGACACCCGCGGGCCTACCCGTGGAGACCCCATTTGGGACCCACGGAGACCACCTGGCTGACCACGGCGCCTGGTGGGGACCACCCATAGGCCTCCAGACCCTGTGTGAAACCCTTTGCTGGGCCACTGTGGGGCCTGCTGACACCAGTCAGTACCACTGGGGACTCCCGTGGGCCTGGGGTATTAACCCTGTATGTAAAAGAATAAATGAGGTATTTATGGGGGGGGGGCACAGGGGGTGGGTTATGTATTGTTTATTAAATATTGTGAGGTTTATTGTGGTTAACAGGGGTGGGGGAAGTGGGTATTGTCCCCAAACCAGGGTGGGTAGGCCTCCCTGTGGGTAGTGGGTGGTTAGGCCTCACGGGGTGGGTAGTGGGGGAGGGTGTATAGGCCTCCCGAGTGGTGGGTGAGGGTGGGTTAACCCCTTAATGACTATAGCGGTTAATGACCGCTAAGGTGATTAAGGGGTTAGGGGACATTACATTGGCTATTTTGATTCTTGTGTATGTTTTGCAGCACCGGAGGGGACATGGGCAGGATGAAGATGAGGATGAAGACGGCCTTCATCGTGGGTGCCTGGAAAAGGTAAGTGTAATATGTATTTACTGTATTTACTGTATTTATTTGTATTTGTAATTATATGTATTTAAAATGGGCAAATGCATTATTATCCATATGTGGATAATAGTAATTTTGCCCATTACTGTATTGTATGTGTTAGGGGGGTGTATTTAGTTATAAATATTGTTTATTATTTTTGGAGGCACAACATTGGTACCGCAGGCCTGCGGGTACCCCGGGACTCCCGCTGGGACCCCCGCACTCCCGCTGGGACCCCGGGACGGCCGTGGGGACTCCTGCACTCCCGCTGGGACCCCCGCTTGGTGAGCGTAAATATGTATTTACTGTATTTATTGTGATTAATGTATTTAAAATGGGCAAATGAATTATTATCCATATGTGGATAATAGTAATTTTGCCCATTACTGTAGTGTATGTGTTAGGGGGCAGGGGAGGGGGGTGTATTTAGTTAGAAATATTGTTTATTTTTTTGAGGCACACCATTGGTACCACAGGCCCGCGGGGACCCTCGGACACCTGCGGGGACCCCCGGATGCCTGTGGGGACCCGCAGACGCCTGCGGGACCCCGGGACGCCCGCGGGGATCACCCGTGGGGTCAGCCGGGGACACCCGCCGGCCTGTTGTATGGATGGTGTGCCTGCAAAAATGTAAACAAAGAAATGTTTCTAAGTCCTGATACTTTTGCGCCTGCCTTGGGCTTGGCGCGTTTTTAAAGAACAATCTCGTAGCGTAGCTTAGAGAATTGCGTAGAAGGGCAGAAATCAGCGTATTTAGCTGATTGTACGTGTTTGGTGGGACTTAAGAAAAATTTCGGGAAAAAAGCACGTTTAAGAGCGTAAAGTGCCTGTTAGCGCTGCTCTGTGAATCGCGCTGAGCGAAATATCACGTTCTAAAAGCACTTTGCGCTCTTAAAGCCACTTAACGGAGCTTAGTGCATAGCCCCCATGGTTTTTATCTGTTTTTTTTAAACACCTGCAAGTCGACACAGTAGTGCAAGTACTGTACACATTACAATTCATTACAATTCATGAATTTCTGCCACCTGGCGGACATGCGAAGAATTGCACCCAATTAAATCCGAAACCATTAAATTAAACAGACCAACAGCGGATCAGCCGGGCGGCGTGAATGCGGCATGAACGCGGGAATGCAAAATGAATACTGCGTGGAATACAGAAGAGCCAACGACAACGGTTCAGTGATCTTTTACAAATACGGCCGCTACAGCTGTAATGTTAACCGACCAGGGAACATACTTCATGGCAAAGTTTATGCAGGATGTCCTGAAGTTATTGGAGGTTAAATCCGTCCGGACCTCGGTCTACCATCCTCAGACTGATGGATTGGTAGAGAGGTTTAAACGCACTTTAAAAACCATGCTTAGGAAGTTTGTGGACACTGAAAAGAGAGCTTTGGACGAAATTCTCCCTTTCCTATTGTTTGCGGTATGAGAAGTTCCCCAAACATCCACAGGCGTCTCCCCGTTTGAGCTCCTATATGGATGCCAGCCTCTGGGTATTCTCGACCTACTGAAGGAATCCTGGATGGAGGAGCCATCCCCCTCCAAGAATACCCTTCAATATGTCATAGACCTTAGAAACCGCCAAGACATGATAGGCCGGTTTGCTAAGGAAAATCTTAAATCTGCCCAATAACGTCAAGAGAGGCAGTATAACCAAAATGCCCACATAGGGGTCTTACAACCTGGGGGCCCAGTGTTGCTGCTATTACCGACTTCAGAGAGAAAACTCCTAGCGAAGTGGCAGGGTCCTTTCCAAGTTCTCCGCCGCACCGGGGAGGTGAACTATGAGATCTCTCAACCAGGGTCCAGGAAGAGTAAAAAAATCTACCACGTAAACCTCCTGAAACCCTGGAAAACGATGAGATCGCTATTCATCCACCCTCAGGAATGTGAGATGGATTTGGGTCCACAGCCTCCACAGGGTAGTACGTCCAATGTCCATCAGGTTCCTATGGGAGAGCAGTTAACCACGGAACAAAGGTCAAACCTACTGGAATTATCTGACCAGTTTCCAGATGTATTTTCCGAGCTGCCAGGGCAGAATGATTTAATGTCCCATAGGATAGAGACGGAACCTGGCGTTAAAGTACAGTCCCGTCCCTATAGATTGCCAGAAGGCCGAAAAGACCTTGTAGACAGGGAGATAATAGACATGTTGGAATTGGGCGTGATCGAGGAGTACCACAGCGAATGGTGTAGCCCTATAGTATTGGTCCCTAAACCAGATGGGAAAATGAGGTTTTGCGTGGATCTCCAAAAGATAAATGCCATATCCAGATTCCATGCATACCCAATGCCAAGGTTGGATGAATTGCTTGACTCCCTTGGTAAAGCAGAGTATATCTCCACCCTAGACCTCACGAAAGGATATTGGCAGATACCTTTAGCAGAAGAATCCAAATGCAAAATTGCCTTTGCCCCCCCTTCTCAGTTTATACCAATTCGTCCCTATGCCGTTTGGGTTACATGGGGCTCCAGCCACGTTCCAAAGATTAATGGACAAAGTGTTACGACCCCATAGGGCATACACCGCTGCCTACTTGGATGACACCGTCATCTATAGTAGGCACTGGCAGTCCCATATAAAAAAGTTAAGGGCAGTCCTAACGTCCTTAAGAGAAGCAGGGCTCACTGCCAAACAAAAAAAATGTGCCCTGGGAAAAGCCACTACAAAATATTTGGGCTATGCCATTGGGGGAGGGATAGTAAGGCCACTTGACAGCAAGGTGGCCGCCATAAAGGAAGTCCCAATCCCACAGACAAAGACGCAGGTCCGCTCCCTTTTGGGGTTAGCAGGTTATTACAGGCGGTTTATACCAAATTTCTCAGAGATTACAGCACCTCTAACAGATTTAACAAAAAAGAGTGCCCGACCCAAGTTAGATGGTCTTGTGAGTACCAAAACGCCTTTGATACATTAAAGAAGTGCCTGTCAGAGGGCACCGCTCTTTGGAGTCCAAATTTTAAAGAGCCCTTCATAGTTCAGACAGATGCCTCAGAGGTAGGACTGGGAGCAGTTCTGTCCCAACAATTTAATGGTGTTGAACACCCCATATTGTTCATCAGCCAGAAGCTGTTCCCAAGGGAAGTGAGGTATTCTGTCATTGAGAAAGAGTGCCTTGCTGTAAAATGGGCAATTGAGGCCTTGAAGCATAATGTTTCTGGGGTACACTTCACCCTAGTCACTGACCACGCACCCTTGAAATGGTTAAACACTATGAAGGACACAAACTCGAGGTTTACCCGGTGGTATATGGCCCTTCAGCCCTTCTCTTTTGATATACAGCATAGGCCTTGGAAGGAGCATGGAAATGCCGATTTTTTTGTTGCGAGAAGGAGTGGAGGGTTGGGCTTCAGACCTGTGGGGCCCTAGCCACACACAAACAGTGGAAGTTTGTGTCAGTGTGATGTCAGGTACTGATAGTTATGCAGACTAACCCACTCTGACGCGTTTTGGGCAAAGCCCTTTGTCAAAGAGTATAACCCCTCATACACAAGTGTGAACTTAAAATAAAAAAGTACCTGATTGACGCCGTCCATAGCCGGAAGTGACATAAGCAGAACTGCATGAGAGTCTTGCGAGATTAACCAGTAAACTGGAGATCCAGGGAGACAATCTGAGTTCACGCCTCAGCGCCATCTAGTTAGGAGGGAGGCCATTAACTCGGTACTACAACATACATATACCACATAAGCCCCGCAGTGGCAATTAAATAGTGATTGAAAACGGAGGTCTATCAGGTCATGTCATTCACAATAGGTGACAGCAAGACCCTTAATAACTCCCGTACCATATTGACATGTACATGTCCATGGCACAAAGCTAAAGGAATGGACAGTCAAGAAAAAGAAACCATAGCTGAGCATATATGAAGAAAACATTACAAGCATATAACTAACAGTACTAAAAATCTACATAATATCTAAATTAGAAGCTTAAAAAAGGAAAGAAAAAGGGGATCCTTGATAAAGAACGCTGTGTCGTTCGAAATGTGTTGGATGGGTCTCATGACACATTAAAGTACCCTTTTACATATTTTGATTCTGGGTCCTTTCCTGCTCCTATTTGGTTTGTGCGCTCCTCCCAACTTTTTACTTCTGCATATCATCATTGGAAGCTGCACAGCCAGTCAGCCACACCAAGGAAAAGTTAGTACTTCTACCAACTTAGGGGAACCTGCCAATGAGACTGTTTGTGGGTGGGCTTGTACTACCCACCATCTGTCTTCAGGACTGTACCCATTTTTGTTGTTGCATCATCACTATTCTATATTTGTGATTACACATTTCTTTGGATGGTGGTTCTGGCATTATATTATTATTGGCCTGGCATTTGAGCGCTTTTGCCATGCTCTATCTAGGCCGATAAATAGGGAGAACTTACTAACAATCCAAGCCCTATGAGGAGTAGGTGTTATTTTTCAACGTTGCCTTAAAGGGACGATGTGCCGAAATGTTTAGTTCTGCTGTGGAGAAATAAAAATACTATAAATTTGCTTTAACCTGAAACTACCTGTGTGGACTATTGTCTGACCTCGCCTACAGGCCATCCTACCTCACAACCTTTTATGCATTTGCTATCTACTCTTTCAGAAAACGCTGGTGTAGCGTGAAACGCGTTAGAGGCATCACTTACGGTTCTCTATTTTTACGTGTTAATAAAATCTTTTAATAGTGCTTTTCTCCCTCGCTCTCCCCCTGGAGCAACTACACCATCGACCATCGACCAACCCCCCCCCCCTGCCCAACAAACCAAGCCTCCTCCTCTTTACTAATCACCAATAGACCTATCAACTAACTGTGGCTATGAGGGCTTTCATTCAAGGATGCGTTATGTCACCCAAATTTTTCTACAGGTCACCATTGATTGCCATGTGGGGTTGTTGCACGCTATTGGGGGAGAATCATACCAGCAGAGAGAGACTTCAGGCACAGCTGATAGAGAGAGCACCCCAGACCCAGCATCTACTACAGCATCCGTTTCTTCCTGTCTTGGTTCTCACCATCTTGTTTTACAAACATACAGTATTGTAAGTCATTCCATTTATATTTTACATTGTTGTATTACCATGTAGTCCTTATTAGGACTTTTCCAACACATTATACTGGTTCACAGTGCATTTTCTGTTTTTGTCTTTGTGTCAAACTAGGAGGGGAGCTCACTCCACAGGAGATTTTGGAGTACTCCTATTGAAGGTTGCACATATATCCCAGCTGCATTATTCATATAGGACAGCACCAGCACGGATTTCCTATTCTACTGGTGCCAATGTGGCTATCTAGGTCCCCATTGAGAGGGACTAAGTAGCCACAGTCACAATCAATGGTTTTATGTTTACAAAAAATAATTACAGTATTTGTATTTTACTGTCTTTTTACAGTACCTGAAATAGTATTCTTGGTGTCTTTTTAAATGGAAAAAAAGTCCTATTAGACACATTTCAATATAGAGGGGGTTAGATTTGTTGGATGGAGGTTGGAGGGTTTGTGATGGGGATAGTTGCCCGAGGGAGGATGGCTAAGACACTTGGGGTGGGGGAGGGGGTAGTGGAGGGACTTAACCCTTTGTTTTCCTTAGTGGTTAGTAAAGCATTTCATGACAATACTTTACTAGTGACTAAGATGGCCAAAGAGTGTAGGCAGTGTTGTTTATTTGTGTATTAACTCCTTTGATGCCTGTTGTGTACCTTGGTAGCCACAAGCATCAAAGTGGTTAATGTAATATCTACCATAGAGTCCTATAATGATTGATATTACAGAACATAGTAGTAATGCGATATTAGCGGATGAGTTAATTCCCACCAAATAAAAAAATATTGCACCCTGTAAATTATTACCGTAATCTTGATGACTTGGGTCAAAAAATTGCAGTAATTAAAAGCAACACATTTTTGTTGCCGTGTGAGAAAAATGTTTTGCTCCATTTGAACAGAGTGTGATGACTCCCAGCCATAATGTTTGAAATTTGAAGTATTTTAATTATTTCTCTTGTTTTTACCTTTATCCTTACGGTACATTGCGCAGTGAAATATTTTGGCACCATATAAATAAAAGATAATAGTAAATGACAATCCTCAATGTTTCAGTGAGCTAAGTGAGATTAAATATTTACATATACTTGTGAAAGGTTGAGTCCCAGCCTTTTTATTTAAAGAAGCAGCAGCAGCAGCATCAGCATCAGACCCTGGGAAGAATGAAAGAGGCTTTTGCTGTTCTCTGAACTTTCTTTTTATTAGGTATTCCACATTCAGGTGTACAACAACGAGTTCCCCCAGCGTGATGTCTCCAGTCACAGAGTAGCCAGCAATCTGAATTAGAAAGTTTGCATCCTTTCACTGAAGTTCCACAGACATCCTCATATCCAGTGTTCGACAAACCTATACATTTGCTCGCCCCGGGCGAGTGGATTTAACCCCCGGGCGAGTAAATATTGACCCAAGCACCACACGTTTGGTACTAGGTGGCGAGTAGATTTTTTTGTGTGGCGAGTAGATTTTTTGGTGATTTGTCAACCACTGCTCATATCACATAGCAGCAACAAGGAGTGCAGAAGGGAACAACCTCATATCACATAGCAGCAACAAGGAGTGCAGAAAGACCCCCCAGGGAAAGAAACCCCCTCCCTTTTATTACTGGTTAATTAGGACAAAACCAAATAAAGTAAACCACACAGGGGAGTTGTCTCTCAAAACTTACACAATTAGCAAACATAATACACTTCACACAACATACAATTTTCTATAGCAAGCCCCAAAAAACAGAACCTATCACAAACATCCCATGCATGTCTTTACTCTACAAAATAAATGACATTCAGTATCACTTACTTTAATTCCCCCCCTCCATACCATGGTATAATCTTCCCTGAATGGTATGCAGGAAGGAAACACCCTTTACCTTTTTAATAGAGACTGCACATGGCAGTGTAACATCAAACTGTGTTTAACATTAACTATAGCTGCATTATACTGACTGACCTCAGGACACCACATTAAAGGTTAGTAAAGTTTCAGATAAAGGAAACAAAAAAAGATCGCTGGGCCCAGCAAAAAGCAAAACAGAAAGAAAGAAAGGTGGTGCACTTGATGCCAAAAAGCAAACATGCATTTAACTTACACAATAGTACAAGCAGCCCTGTCACACCCCTACCGTCACATATACAACTACTCTTCTTCATTATAAAGAGCGAAGGAGAAACAGGTGCGCAAATCACATCAGGACATGTAAGAGAGAGTAAAAACACCAAATAGTGCAATATTGTCTACTTCAGCAAATTAGCTTCAAACTTACACAATAGTACAAGCAGCCCTGTCACAATACTAACCTCAGTGATCCATGAATAAAACAAAATGTGCTTGAACTGATTCAAAGGTTGGAATGTAATTTTTCCACTAGTTAATGTGCAACTATTGGGTTACAAATACCAAAATCATAGAGGGTGTTTATCACAAGCAGTACAAAAGAGCTCCCTGGAACAGTGTCCCATTACTCCCCCCAGAGATGGACGTGCCGCTCACCCTTTACCTCTGCCTCTGCATCTTCCTCTGCCTCCTTCTCACCACCTGGAGGATGCACAAGAGACGGCTCTGTCTGCCCCCAGGACCCTGTCCTCTCCCACTGTTGGGGAATATGCTGCAGGGGAGCACCATTCTGTACGAGTCCTACCACAAGGTAATCAAACCTCTGATACATTCATCGATGTAATCGCATAGATATAACACATACATCAGGAGTGACACTTTGGGGATATGTTTTAACACAAAGAAAGTGCACTCAGAAGTTTGTTTTGATGTACTGCTCCATTTTCTGTTGGCGTCAGATGTAAGCAACATTTGTTCACATTTGAGGCAAATTTTTTAGCCAGAAAAGTTCATGCCCCCTCAGATCTAATGGGTTTGGGTTGATGGAGCGCAAATCTTTTCGCGCCACCAACCCAAACTCAAACCCAATTAATTCTATTAAAGACTGAACACACATTCTATATCCAGGTTAGTAGAAAGGAAGAGAACTGGCAGAGCACTACTGTATATCCAGAAACAAGTAGAGAGGAGGGTGCGTATCCCATAAAAAAGTTATTTATTGGTCATGGAAGAAAAGGGCAAAGGAGAGCCCTACCAACGTTTCCCGCTTCTCAGCGCGCTTTCTCACGGTTACATGTCACAACTTTATTAACATATATATAGGTACAAAATAGCATAATCCACCAATACTCACAGCCCCAGTGTGGTCCGCCCTCTCTAATTGCTGATACTCTCCTGATGTGTGCATATATATATATATCCTGTGTCCGTGCACAGGGCTGAAAACGACTTGCCTCGCCCTTAGCTACCAATCCGGAGGCATATGAGGTCTAACAGCCCCCCGTGGTACGCGCTTGCGCTGTAACCAACTAAGGGGAAGTCCTCTATGTCAATGGAGGCCACGGGACGCGGGGGAAGTGCATAATCATAATATCCTAAGTGCACACGTCACTGGGGCTCAGAGTGCACGCGCATCTATACTACCCAAGCAATAATCCCTCCCCGCAGCCGGAGTAGACAGAGTGAGCCGCAGACCATAGGAGGAGTGCGCTTGCGCAAAACCAACCCAAAGGCCAGGGGCTCACAGAATACCCCAAGTGCGGGTGGGAGAGTGACAACGGGACCACAAGATCCTGCGCAACACGGAATTGGACCACAAAGTGTGCTGTGGATAAAAAGACAACATAACATTATTAAAACTTAATACATTAAAAAAAATATGTGTTAACAAAGAAAAACATATTTGTATAGACCCCCCTGTCTAACTCTGTTATGACGGATGTTAATCAACCAGAAGGGGTCAAATAAAAGAATCACTTGACATATATATAGTCAAACCAAAACCCTGATCTATTAGGGAGCTACGGGTAAATGAACTAAGTGGATGAAGGATGGCAAATGCCATGAGGTTTGAATGGAGAAATTAAATGCAATATACTGGTAAGATATTGCATAGTAAGTTTCTTTATCTAGAAAAGTTCATCCATACATATAAACTCATGTCTGCTTATCATCCAAATCCACATAATGACCCTAGCTGATATGTCCAACTACTAGAGCATAACAAATGTAAAGATACTCTACATATAGAAAAGCGGGACAAAAATGCTCTATAGAAACTTCAAGGAACATCTTAAGACCTGTTTAGTAAACATAGAACAAAAGGTATACATGGCAACATATTGAAATATTAAAAGGAGGGGGTGCAGCTTATTAGGAAGATAACATCTTCACAGGAACACCATATTAAGAAGGCATCATATTGAAAAACATGTTTAGGAAAAAGGAGAGAGGGGACACATTCAGAACAGTGATGTTTAAACAGTAATCATAAAATAAACCCAATTAAATTAAATTCCATTAGATTAAATAAAATGACTACATGCTCAACTAACTCAAAACAACGAATTGCTAAATTCGAAGTGAAGAGAACCCAATTGGAATACATATTCAAATTTCTTTAGAAATTAGAGTTTGAAAGTATGATTCATGTATTAAGGTACAAACCATAAGAAACTCAATATTTAAGGGACATTCACTATAAGAGCATGACCCATATTATGACAAGACCTGGCCATTGGGTGAAGTGTGATTTAATTGTCTAAAAAAGGACCCAGATCCCAATCGGTATTCAGGCCAAAGGGTATCCTAGTCTTGATAGTGAATATCCAAAAGAGTTCTCGTTGATGTAATGCATTCAATTTATCACCACCTCTAATGGAGCAAGACACTTGCTCGATTCCCATAAAGGAAAAACCTTCTACACTGCCCTGACCACAGCATGAGAAGTGGTCAGACACTTGGTGCAGAAGGTCACCCCTCTCAATTAGACGCACATGTTCCATTATTCTAACCTTAAGGGCTCGAATAGTGCGTCCAACATATTGTTTTCCACAGCGGCAGGTCAGGAGATAAACAACAAACTTTCTATTACAATTGATAAATGTCTTAGATCTATATCGCTGACCTGTCGCTGTGGATGAGAATTCTGACCCTGTCTTCAAGCAGATAGTTAGAAAACATTGGAATGTTTTATCGGTGGATCCTGCCCTTAAGGACATCATCAACGAGGTTCCCAAATTCGTCTTTAGACGTGCCAAAACAATTTCGAACTCTGTGTCCCTGAGTCTCTACCAGTCCCCTGATGATACCATTAGAAATCCCCTTCCAACTGGCTCCTTTAGATGTTCTAATTGCAAAATCTTTAGGTACATGAAGACAGGGTCAGAATTCTCATCCACAGCGACAGGTCAGCGATATAGATCTAAGCAATTTATCAACTGTAATACAAAGTTTGTTGTTTATCTCCTGACCTGCCGCTGTGGAAAACAATATGTTGGACGCACTATTCGAGCCCTTAAGGTTAGAATAATGGAACATGTGCGTCTAATTGAGAGGGGTGACCTTCTGCACCCAGTGTCTGACCACTTCTCATGCTGTGGTCAGGGCGGTGTAGAAGGTTTATCCTTTATGGGAATCGAGCAAGTGTCTTGCTCCATTAGAGGTGGTGATAAATTGAATGCATTAAATCGACGAGCACTCTTTTGGATATTCACTATCAAGACTAGGTTACCCTTTGGCCTGAATACCGATTGGGATCTGGGTCCTTTTTTGGACAATTAAATCAAACTTCACCCAATGGCCAGGTCTTGTCATAATATGGGTCATGATCTTATAGTGAATGTCCCTTAAATGTTGAGTTTCTCATGGTTTGTACCTTTATACATGAATCATACTTTCAAACTCTAATTTCTAAAGAAATTTGAATATGTATTCCAATTGGGTTCTCTTCACTTCGAATCTAGAAATGTGTTGTTTTGAGTTAGTTGAGCATGTAGTCATTTTATTTAATCTAATGGAATTTAATTTAATTGGGTTTATTTTATGATTACTGTTTAAACATCACTGTTCTGAATGTGTCCCCTCTCTCCTTTTTCCTAAACATGTTTTTCAATATGATGCCTTCTCAATATGGTGTTCCTGTGAAGATGTTATCTTCCTAATAAGCTGCACCCCCTCCTTTTAATATTTCAATATGTTGCCATGTATACCTTTTGTTCTATGTTTACTAAACAGGTCTTAAGATGTTCCTTGAAGTTTCTATAGAGCATTTTTGTCCCGCTTTTCTATATGTAGAGTATCTTTACATTTGTTATGCTCTAGTAGTTGGACGTATCATCTAGGGTCATTATGTGGATTTGGATGATAAGCAAACATGAGTTTATATGTATGGATGAACTTTTCTAGATAAAGAACCTTACTATGCAATATTTTACCAGTATATTGCATTTAATTTCTCCATTCAAACCTCATGGCATTTGCCATCCTTCATCCACTTAGTTCATTTACCCGTAGCTCCCTAATAGATCAGGGTTTTGGTTTGACTATACATATGTCAAGTGATTCTTTTATTTGACCCCTTCTGGTTGATTAACATCCGTCATAACAGAGTTAGACAGGGGGGTCTATACAAATATGTTTTTCTTTGTTAACACATACTTTTTTTAATTTATTAAGTTTTAATAATGTTATGTTGTCTTTTTATCCACAGCACACTTTGTGGTCCAATTCTGTGTTGCACAGGATCTTGTGCTCCCGTTGTCACTCTCCCACCCCGCACTCGGGGTATTCTGTGAGCCCCTGGCCTCTGGGTTGGTTTTGCGCAAGCGCACTCCTCCTATGGTCAGCGGCTCACTCTGTCTACTCCGGCTGTGGGGAGGGATTATTGCTTGGGTAGTATAGATGCGCGCGAACTCGGAGCCCCAGTGACGTGCGCACTTAGGATATTATGATTACGCACTTCCCCCGCGTCCCGCGGCCTCCATTGACATAGAGGACTTCACCTTAGTTGGTTACAGCGCAAGCGCGTACCACGGGGGGCTGTTAGACCTCATATGCCTCCGGATTGGTAGCTAGGGGCGAGGCAAGTCGTTGTCAGCCCTGTGCACGGACACAGGATATATATATATATGCACACATCAGGAGAGTATCAGCAATTAGAGAGGGCGTACAACACTGGGGCTGTGAGTATTGGTGGATTATGCTATTTTGTACCAATATATATGTTAATAAAGTTGTGACATGTAACCGTGAGAAAGCGCGCTGAGAAGCGGGAGACGTTGATGGGGCTCTCCTTTGCCCTTTTTTTCCATGACCAATAAATAATTTTTTATGGGATACGCACCCTCCTCTCTGCTTGTTTCTGGATATTTATAGTAGTGCTCTGCCAGTTCTCTTCCTTTCCATCAGCTTACCCTTCGGACGGAAGCACACCTGGGGACCCCTTACCTGCGGATCGCATGGACATTGCAGCACTCAGGGTGAGTTAACCGCTTGCTACATGTTTTCCTGCTCAGGACTTTTTTCTGACACTTGGTACATCATAGGGTGAGATTATGCTTATCGCTCCTGGTTTTATTGTTTACATCAGCGCACTTATTAGTGAGCTCATTATCCAGGATTTGCAACCCAGTACCTGTCTCCTATCAAGTTTATATTTAGGGGTCCCCCCACGATTATCTGGTTATTCATTCATTTACCCATCTCACTGTTGTGGTCTTTAGCATTACGCACTCACATGGTATATCCAGGTGCATCATAAGTTTATGATTCACATCTACTTTATTTCCATTTATTATATTATCACTAAAAGCACTATATGTCACTAGGAGCACTTACTTGTGTTTTCATATAGTCACATCAGATCTGACAGATTTTTGTGCAGTACTGTATATAAAAGATAAAAATGTAATATACAGAAACACAGAATATGATACATCTCACTTTATTCTGAGTCATAACTCCTTAGTTCCTCCTATTGAGAACCCCCAAATCGTAAGTAAATGCACTCGACACTAAATTTGGAGGAAAGACTTTAATACATTGATGCAAGAGACACCAAATATTGCTCCCAATTTGTCTTGATACACCCCCCCCTGTGTATATCTGACACAAACCGCAGAGTTTAGTTCCAAATCAATCCTTATTTCAACTACTCCTTATTACATAGAGTATAAAATGTCCCAATCTCATGCATGTGCATTACTAATTAAGGATTCCCACAGTGACAATAAACATGTTGCAATATAGGGTAAACCGTATGACTGCCCATGTCCCAACCCCTAATTGCCCACATACTAATGTCAGACGCACACAGGTTCCACCGACTATTGTCACACACACACAGGTCTTACCGCTGTCAAACACACAATGCCACACACTCGCATGTGTCTCACTCATTAATGTCATATACAGGCACGTCCTGCCCGCTAATGTCACACACATGAGCAAGCGTCCAACGTGCCAATGTCACACACAGGTCATACCCGCTAATTTCACACACAGGTCCTACTTGCTAATGTCACAAACATGCTACTGTCACTCACACACATCTTACCTGCTAATGTCAACCACACATGTGGAAACTGTTAATATTTATAAGTGAATCAGCAATATCAGAACTATGACAGACACAAATTCTTGCAGAAAAGACAAATAATCCTCTTCATCTCTTACCACTAATCGTTACAACACTGTTCCTTTTATGTTTCTCCTTGTAAACTTCTATTTCTATATACAGTATGTGTCTCTTTTCTGTCTCAGCTCAGTAAGCAGTATGGCCCAGTGTTTACCATATGGCTGGGTTCAGCACCAGTGGTGGCACTCTGTGGATATGAGGTGGTGAAAGATGCCCTGATTAATTCTCAGCATTTCAGCACCCGTGGCTCCATGCCAATATCAGAGAGACTAACCCAAGGATACGGTGAGAATACCACACTGCCACTGCACATAGGGGTTAGAATTCTTAGAGCACAGGGAGTCCTTCTCTGAGAGGTGCTATCTTTACAGTATGGGTGGATGGTCCCTTAACCAAGAGGGATATTCTGGACATTTTTAAAGTAGGAGGGAGGGGGAAGGACAGCAAGAGGCAATGAACAGAAAAGATAGGAATGAAGATATAGGTTATGGGGGATTGAGTGAAGGAAAGAGAGAGTTTAGCAGGGAGTCACCCATATTAAATACATGTAATACTAGAAAACTTAAAGACTAAAATTCATGGAAGGAGAAATGCAGAAGCACATAAGCCAACATAGCACAGACTAGTTACAAGCTTAAGTGCATTTATTCTAATATAAGAAGCCCGCCATATATTATGGGGGAGTGTTAAATACTAGCCAGAAAGGTGGGGTGAAACTCATGACTGGGCATTTAATTTAGAGGGTTAGTTTCTTTTTGAGAGGGATCAAGAAAATAGAAGAGGTGGTGGAGTATGTTTATATGTAGAGCCAGATTTAAAACCTGTTATAAAGAAAGTTGTTTATGAAGTTATGATGTACAGTAGAGTGTGGATAGAAATTTGTGGTGTAGGTACAAATACAAAAACAAGTTGGTAGGGATCTGATATAAACCAATGCATAGGTTGAACTCGATTGTAATGTGTATTTTTTAACCTCATTTACTATGTAACGATGTATATATTCAAGAGAAAAACCTTTGTTAAAGTGTAGTTAAGATTTGAAAGCAAAGTTTGGAAATTTCGACGTTAAGCTGACACACAACTTTAACTCCCCCCACCCCCATGCTTTGCTGATGTCATCATACATGACATCACATAAAGTATGACGTAACATTTGATGTCACAAATGACATTAGCAATGACATAATAAATTAAATGAGCAATGATATCACCGATGACATGTATGTATGTATATCTTTATTTATATAGCGCCATTAATGTACATAGCGATTCACAGCAGTAATACACGTGACAATCATATAAATAACAAATAATACAAATAACAGATCATGGGAATAAGTGCTTCAGACTTAAAGATTGACATTTAGGAGGAGTCCCTGCTCCGAAGAGCTTACAATCTAATTACATTACAAATAACATGATCCATAACAACAGTGAATGTGGGTTGGATAAAGGTGATTATGGAATTGGTGAAGTTGACATCACATATGTCAGGATGTAAGTAGCACACTAAACACAACTACTATGGCACTGTGGACAATTTCTCCTGCGACCAGCTCTGAAAAACGTTAATTCCTCCAAAATGATCATCACAACCAAGCATTGGGAAGTGGTGGGGGGCAGGGGCATGATTACAATTTTTGGGACCCCTACAATTTTTTTTGAAAGGCTCTCCTCTGTCACTCTCTACCTCCCTCCTCTTTAACTAACAACCTCTCTACCTCTTCCCTTTTTCTAACTCTCCCCTTTCTCGTGAACTCTCCCACCATTCTCTCAAACGCTCTCTCCTCCCTCCTCTCTAACTCTCACTATCCCCCTCGTCTCTAAGGCTAAGGCGATACACCCTTCACCCGCGCGGAGGCGTGTGAAGGCTGTGACGTCACCTGCATGAAGTGGGTGCATTTTCTGTCCATGGTAGATGCGCCGTGGTGGGCATGCCTAGGGGAGTCACGGAGCTGGTTCACCCTCTTTGGGAGAACCGCTCACAGGACCTGGCTGTCGCGCCGAGAAATAAGTTTCAACCACTAAGAAACTTGTTTCAACCTTAATTGTTATATGCTATATGGTGGAGGTTTCTTGTTGCCTATTTCACCCACCATAACTTAAAATGTATATGGTAAATCCTACAGGCTTGAAAATTACAGAGCCAGTACAACCAACCTCACATGGATGCGATCCATTACGGTAAAACATGTCTGTGGGTGGTTTCTCTGGCTTTGCATCCGATTCCCATGCTGTGCTAAAAGTTGTGTTAACAGTGAGCATTAGCTTTCAAGGGTTCCATGTAAAAATTGATTTCAGGCAAAAGGTGACACAGTGTGCTCATTTGCATGTCATTTTCTAGGCTCCCTTGCTGCAGTGGAAGCACTGTATGCGAGGTGATAATGGTGATAGGCAGGGTTGCAGACATGTCTAATACATGTGCATGTGCTCACAAGTGATCTTTTTATTTGTATATGCTATACGGCGGAGGTTTCTTGTTGCCTTTTTCACCCACCATAACTTAAAATGTATATATATATATACATATATATACATATATATACACGTATACACATACATACATACATACATACATACATACATACATACATACATACATACATACATACATACATACATACATACATACATACATTTATACTTATATACATATATTTTTTTCAAAGAAAAGACCATGGGTGCCACCATAACATATAAAACCTCCTAATTAGGGAGTAAGTATAGTCACCACTCAGATAGTAGGTGTATGTGAGAATAAACTTGATAACAGGTAAGTGCGCAAATGAAACAAATAACATACATTGTGATGATTGGTAATGTAACGATGAGATGATCTGCGAATTAAAATGAGAAGCAGAATATGGTGAAATATTGCATTGTTCTTTACTACGCAAAGATAAAAGGCCACTTGCAATTTGTAAGACGTATGAGGCCTGTTGGGACACATCCCAGCAAACAGGCAACAAAGATGAGTGATTACCCCTGAGGAACTCTCATTCCTCGCCAAGCATACAGCTGCGCCAGCCTTTATTCTAAAGCCTCGCACGCCGTACCGCTCTGAATACCGGGTCATGACGCGCTATGTTTTCCAACCGTATAGCAATTGACTCGGGTTTCTATCAGTTTCTATCGGGTGCAGAATCCATCTATCGGGCGCAGAAAATTGCATTTTAGCGTTGTCTGCAATACCGTCTAGAAACTCAAGTGGGCGATTGCGAGCTGTTGTCTTAAAAGTCTAATAGCAATTCAACCTACACAGTACAGCCGTACAGTTCTTCAAGTCTGTGTGTGTGTGTACAGTAATTGTAATTTGAAGATTTATATTTGAAGCAGAGATTCACGTTACGAGTTCATACTGTATACAGTAGTCTGAGGCTCCTTAGCCATACACATAAAAAATATGAGGACACATACTGTACTGCAAGCATGTCAAACTCAAATGCTAACAAGGGCCAAATAAACAAGGTTTAAGTCTAGGCGGGCCGCAAAAAAAAACAAACTTAAATTTTCATAGAAACGTAGGTTTATTTCGAAAAGTACAGTGTGTGTGTGTGTGTGTGTGTGTGTGTGTGTGTGTGTGTGTGTGTGTGTGTGTGTGTCGGATGACCTAAAAAAAAAAGCCAGATGTGAATGATTCTGAACCCATTAACCAGTGTCAGGATGCCCCCTTTTAACAATTTCCTGAGACTGAGAAGGTGGGGGGGGGGGGAGGGGGGGGGGAGAAGAGAGGGGGGGACGGGATGGGGGGGGGGACCCATCTGACTGTTTGGGGGTATGAGCTATAGAGCGTTGTTCGATCGTCTATGGTGGGGTGTCCGGTCTTTGGGGCGCTGGGATTGGCTGTCTGCCCTATTGTTGGAGATCCATTGGTCCCAGATGTCCTCGTAAGCCGGCAGTTTTTGTCGAACGATGGCGGTGAGCCCTTCCATGACCATCACCTCGTCAACTCTTTTTCTGATCGTTCCCAGTGCCGGCGTAATTGTTTTCCTCCAGGAGGCCGCAATACAGCATCGAGCCGCAGTAAAAATGAAGGATATCAATTTCCTGACTGGTCGGACAATGTCTTTCAGTGGTGCAGCCAGCAGGTAGGTCAGTGGTTCAATAGGCACTTCCAGGTCGGTGACCTCTTTTATTAAAATTTGGACCTTGGCCCAGTACTTTACAATTTCTGGACAGGACCACCAGATGTGGACCATGTCCCCTCTATGACCACAGCCTCTCCAACATAGATCTGAAGCCAGAGGGTAGATTTGGTTTAATCGGGCTGGGGTAAGATACCAGCCGAACATAATTTTATAAATGTTTTCCTTTATTTGAGTACATAGGGAGGTCTCCGAGGCTGTCTCCCAGATTTCTTCCCAAGTCTCTCTGTCTATGTCTGTGTTCAGGTCAGCTGCCCATTTGAGCATATAATCGTGCTCTTTTGGGGTCGAGGAGCGCTCTAGAGCCCCGTATATGTCTGAGATTAGACCTTTCTGTTGGGTCTTTGTCTCGCAGAGAAGTTCAAACGATGTGAGAGTGGGGTATTCTGGGAGAGGGCAAGTTGTTCTAATAAAGTTTCTGATTTGAAGATATTTGAATGTGTCCAATTGTCTGATTTTATATTTGGGGCCTCATGCAGAGAGCATCGTTATTGCAAAACTCACCATTTTTTGTTCAATTTCCCTCAGAAAACGGCATAAAATGGCGAGTTGCGAAAAACGCGCCTTTTTTTTATTTCTATGTTTAAAACTCGCCTCGCGGCTGGCGAGAACCTCAATCGCGCCATTTTTAAAACTCTCCGAATGCAGAGAGGTGCGAACGGCAAGTAGCGGCTGTTCGCGCCAAAAAAAGGCGCGATTCTCGCATTTTTGCCGCGCCACGAAAATATGGCAAGATGGCGCTCGCCGCCTATAGTAAAGGGGAAAAAAAAGGCGCGAATTTGTTTTTACACGTTTCTGAAGCGCGGATCTCGCCAATTTAAACTCGCCAGACGCATCCATGTTAAACATAGCAGAATTCGCACTTTTCTGCATATGGAGAATAAAACTCTCCAAAAAAGCTACTTTTTATGAAATTCGCCATTTTTAAAATTCTATGCTCTCTGCATGAGGCCCTTGGTCCTTAATTCTTGGAAGCTCAGAAGCCTCCCCAGGCTCAGAAAATCCGCAATCGCCTCTATACCCCTTGTGCTGTATTGTTCGAATAGTTTAGATCCGCATCCCGGGGGGAACTTTGGATTGTTAAAAATATGGGTCAATTGGGAGCTTTTAGTAGTAAGGCCATATTTGTATTTACAACGTAACCACACATCCCATGTGAAACGGGAGGCCTGAAGTTTCAGGTTGTGTGTATGTCCCTCTCCTCTGTCCAGGCTCCAGAGGCAGGCTTGCAGAGAAGGCATTTTGGCACATTGAGTCTCTATCTCCACCCAACTACAACGGGTCGGGTCAGAATTCCACATTACCACCTGCTTGAGCTGTGCAGCTAGGTAATATCTGTGTAAGTCCGGTACCCCCAGGCCTCCCCTAGATCTTGCTGCCATCAGGACCAATCTGGCGACTCGGGGTCTTTTGCCCTGCCAAATAAAGTGAAATATTCTGTTTTGCATGTTTTTGAGATCAGCGCCCGGGATGTGGGTCGGGAGTGTTTGAAAGAGATATAACATTCTTGGGAGTATATTCATCTTAATGGAAATCATTCGACCGAACCACAATATCTGGTAACCTTCCCACTGATCTAGATCCTTTTTGATCTTGTCCCATAATCGCGGGTAATTATCCCGGTATAAATCCCGGTAGTGCCTTGACACATTAACTCCCAGATATTTAATGTGTGAAGGACACCATTTGTAGTTAAAATTGGTTTTGAGGAGATTGACTTCGGGATCAGGGAGACTAAGATTTAGGGCCTCTGATTTGTCGCTGTTTATCTTATATCCTGATACTCTGCCAAACTCCGCCAGTTCCTTCTGGAGGTTGGGGAGGGAAGTTAGAGGTTTAGTCAGAGTAAGGATGATGTCATCAGCGAATAGGGAGATTTTGTATTGTGTTTTATCAATCGGGATTCCCTGGATGTTCGGGTTCTGTCTTATTTTAGACACCAGTGGTTCAATCGAAAGGGCGAAGAGAAGGGGAGAGAGGGGGCATCCCTAACGGGTACCGTTCTGGATTAGGAATCGTTCAGATCCTCCGCCCGCGAGGCGAACCGAGGCTGAGGGGTTCTGGTAAAGTGCTTGAACGCCCTTTAAGAACGAGTCTCTGAAGCCGAATTTAATCAATGTTTGGTTTAGGAATAGCCAATTAATCCTGTCAAATGCCTTCTCTGCGTCAAGGCTTAGTAACATTGTCTTTGAGCCTGAAAGGTGGGCATGATCTACTAAGTTTATTATCTTGCGTGTATTGTCTGAGGCCTGGCGGCCCAGGACAAACCCGACCTGGTCCTTGTGTATTAATCTCAGGAGGATGGGATTAAGTCTGTTCGCCAAAATTTTACTATATAGTTTAAGGTCGTTGTTCAACAATGAAATTGGTCTATAACTTCCGCATTGGGTGGGGTCCTTCCCGTCTTTAAGTATTATTGCCAAATTTGCGGACGACATTGTGGACGGGATAGGACTCCCTTCAAGGAATGAGTTGAACAAACTTAATAGATGTTTGGATAGAATGGGGAAGAATTTTTTGTAGTATGCATTTGTGAAGCCATCAGGGCCCGGCGCCTTGGAATTTTTGGAGGCTCTCACAGCCATTTCCAATTCGTCTAGCGTTATTTTCGCATTTAGGTAAGTATTCTCCTCTTCTGTTAATGAAGGGAGGTCGCATTCGGATAGGTAATCGGCTGCTAAAGCCGTATCCGTCTCTTTAGAGTTAGCAGAGTGGGTTCTTAGGTTATACAATTTAGTGTAGAATTTGGTGAATTCCTCTGCTATTTTTTTCCCGTTACATTGGAGTTCACCAGAGTTATTCCTGATCGCCGTGATTTGCGATCTTTTCTGTATGCCTCGTAACTTGCTGGCAAGAAGTCTATCGGCCTTGTTCCCTTTATCATAATACCTTTGACCCGTCCATCTAAGAGCTTTTTCTACATCTTCTAATTGGATGATCCTTAAATCGTTTCGAGCAGTTGTCAACTGTTTATAAATTCTCCGGGAGGGGTTATTTTTATGCTGTTGCTCTAAGTCGATTATTTTGTCTGTGAGCTCTTTAGATAATCTGAGTTTAATTTTCTTCCGGTGGGAGGCAATCGAGATAAGATTTCCTCGATTTGTCGCCTTATGGGCTTCCCACAGGCTTGCTGGAGAGGCTACGGAGCCTTTGTTTATTCTGAAGTATTCCTTAAGGGATTTTTTGAGTTCCATCACTGTCCCGGAGTGGTTCAGTAAGGAATCGTTTAATTTCCAGCAGTACGAGATAGTTTTCCCGAAGGGGATGGACAGGGTCATGGTGATGGGAGCATGATCTGACCATGTAATTGGGCCGATATCTGTATCAGTGGTGGCCTCTAGTATGTTCTTGGAAGCAAGGAAGTAGTCAATACGGGAGTAAGACTGGTGGGGCGCCGAGTAAAAAGTGTAATCTCTCTGTCCCTGATGCTGTGTTCTCCAAATGTCTACCAGAGAAAAGTCTCCCATAATATCCTTAAATTTTTTCCCCAGTCTTTGTGACTGAGTGGAGTGCTGCCGTCCTGGTTGGCTCGATTTGTCTTCTTTTGGGTTGAGAGCCATATTTAAATCCCCTGCAATGAGTATTGAGGATAGGTATTGTGGGTCAATTTCTTCCAGAACCTTTTTAAGAAATTCTGTCTGGTTTTCGTTTGGGGCGTATAGGTTAATAAGGGCGATTGACGTGCCGGATAGTGAGACGTAGACTACAATAAATCTCCCCCTGGATCTGCTTGGATTTTTGTTAAATTAAATGGGGTGCCCTGACGGAACAGAATGGCAACCCCTCTGCGCTTGCTGCTGAATGATGAGAAATAACTCATTGGGAATGCTCGCTGGAATATTTTAGGCGGCTCTTGCGACGTGAAGTGCGTCTCCTGGAGGAAAACAACGTCCCCTCCTATTTTCTTTAACTCCTGGAGGGCCAGGCGACGCTTTCTATTATTGTGGAGTCCCTTCACGTTGAGGGAGATAATTTTCAGGGCTTTTTGGTGGGACATTGTTATCTCTTAGCTAAGACCGCTTGTGTTATCACTAGAGTAGTGCTAGGGGGTGCAGTCAAAATGGGCGAGGGGAAGAGGGGTCGGGAGTGGGGCCGCTGGGACAGTGACAGTGGTTGGAAAGAGGGAGGAAAATCGACCCTAATGGGGTCTAAAAGTGTTTGACCGGTCTTAGAGAAAGAACCGGTTAGTGGGGTATAAGACCTTTGGGGGCGGGTCCGAGAACGCTCTCCAGTGAAGGCGGGCCGGGTGGAGACCCAGAAAATTCTGTGACTTCAACCGGCCTCCGCATCGCGGGGTTGGCTTCTTCGGAGAGATGATAGGCCCGCAGGGCTTTTTGCTCTATCTAGCCGTGTGTGGGCGGGCTTGGACAGGGGAGGGGGAACTGGGGTCGGGGAGGTGAGGGGATGGGGGCTTTAAAGGACGCTGTGGGAATGATTGCCCTAGAGGGCGGAGGGGGGGTCAGGAGGAGAGGGTAGTAAAGGGGGAGCATGGAGGGGGGGGGGCGTGGGGAGGGGGGGTGGTTGGGGAGAGGGGGGGGGGAGGGGATGAGATCTCATTTTGGGCTCTCGGTTGGTGGAACCTGTTGTATGGTAATGCTATCTATCTGAAGTGCTTAGTGGCTGGTGGGGTGGGGGGGAGGGGGTATACGGGGAGGGTCCCTGCTCAGTTGGTGTGGGGAGGGGAGGTTTAGGGGTGGGTGAAGGGGGGGGAGAGGGCAGGTCTTGGGAAAGAAAAGGGTATGGTGAGAGGGAGGGGACAGGGGGGATGGAGCATGGGCGGGACATTGAGAGATATATCTCCATTCTCCTTAGGTAACCATCAGTCTCGAAGATGTTCCTGCTCAGGGAAGCCGGGGTGGGGGTGGGTGGAAGGGGAGGGGGGTGGGGGGGAGGGCGGGGATAGGGGGTAGGGGAGGGTACAGGCATAAACATTGAACCTTTAATGTTCATTACTGTAGACTTCTAGCAGTGACAATAATACATGGTTAGTACACATGAATCACATCTAGCAGTATACACCTTATACATTTTGCCGTAACACCAGCGTTGAGCGGCCTCATGTGGTAAACCCAGGAACTGCGCCTGTCGGGTCCGCATTCGAGAGCGTGCTAACCAAACAGATTCAAGGTAGAGTGGTCCAGCCCGGGGGGACTGGGGAGGGGTTAGAGAGGGGACAGGGAGAGGGAGGGGCGGGGTATTTGGGAGACAGGGGGGGGCAGGGAGGAGGTCCTGGGACGGGGAAGAGTAGGGGGGAGGGGGGGGAGGAAGAGTGGGGGGGAGAGGGGGAGGAAAGGGGGGTTGAAAAAAAAAGATAAAAAAGGGGGGGTAGTTGGGGAGGGGGTATGGGGTGGGGGGGGGATAGGGGGCGGTACAGGCTCATACTTTCGACCTTAGACATTATGCACAGTGTACATTGAGCAATATTGATAACAGACCTTCTCTATGGCCCAAGTGTCCTGTACCCTCGTGTGAGGAATCTGGATGCGGCGCTTAATAGGGCCATCGTCGTGAGCGTATTCAGCTGATCTGGCACAGAGGTAAGCGGTTCCGCTCGGAGAGGACTAGAAGGGGTGAGGGTGGGGGTAGGGGGGTGAGGGTGGGGGTAGGGGGGTGGTGGAGGGGGAGGGGGGGCGGGGGTGTGGGGGGGATTTGCGTGGTCGGGGGGGCGGGCAGGGGGGGAGGAGGGGAATGAGGCGGGGGGTGGAGGGGAACCTGGGGTACTGGGGGAGGGAGAGGGGGGGAGGGGCGGGGACAAGGATAACCCCGGTCTTTGTGCCCTACATACTTCACACATTCTCCCACCCGTTCGTTATGTGTCAGATCTCTGCAGTGCCCTGGGGGCAATACGCCCTTCAGGTCCTCCCATGAGGGAAGCGGCAGTCTAAGCCTGAGTGACCTGCCGAGGTATGGTAGGGCTGAGGTGTAGGTAGTTCTGGGTCGGGGAACCGGGGGGGGGGGGGGCGAGTGGCAGGAAGGGGTGTTGGGGAGGGGGGGGAGGGTAGGGAGGGTTTGGGGGTATCTCGCAGGGGGGGTGGGGTGAGGAAGTGGGGGTAGGGGGGGGGGCCTGAGGAGGGGGGAGGGGGTGGGGTCACCTCGACCATTGCCCCCAAAACATTATCCAGAGAAAACATACATTACTGTAGGCATCTAGCAGTGACAATAGTACCGGGTTAGTACAGCCTTTTGAGTCGGCTCAGAAAAATGTTAGCTTCATGTCCTGAGTCACTTGTAATTGTCACTGGGTTGTAGCTGGGATGCGTGCATCCTCTCTTGGTGGGCTGGTGGGCTGGTGGGTTGGGGGAGGGGTTGAGAGGGAGGTTAGGGGGCAGGGGGGAAGGTGGAGGAGGGGAGGGTAGGAGGGAGGGGGGTAGGAGGGAGGGGAGGGGGGGGGGAGGGATTTGAGCAGGAAAGGGATAGGGGTGGAAGGGGTTAGTGAGGACGAGAGGGGGGGTGGGGGGAAGAGAGGGGCGAGGTGAGGCAGTTATTGGGCAGGGGGGAAGGGGTGGGGATGTTGGTATTAGGGGGGGGTGGGCAGGATGCGGGGGGGATAGGATAGAGGGGGGGGGAGGGTAGGGGGATGCCCTACGAGTTCTTTGTGGGCCTTTCTAACTGGGAGGACGTGGCCGCTGGGACACTTAAGGCCTGGTGCCTAACTGGGGGTGATGGGATATATAATAATAACCGGGGATAACATGGGGGGAACAGTGCTACAGACCCTCCGTGGACGCCTCACAGCTGGGAGCGACCGGGATATCCTGTGACGTCCGCCCCTCCGCGGAGGGGGGAAGTCATAATCCCCTGGGACCGCCGGGTTGGACCGCCAGCGAGATCTTCTGACCCCCCTCGGCCGAGGGGGGGGGGCCCGGCACTCCATCTGGGAACCGGGCTGTTGCATGGCCTCCTCTGGTGCTGTGCGAGCGACGCCTCTGGTCTGGAACAACAGGTCGGGGCCACGTGATGTGGAGAGTGGAGTCTGGAGGTCGGAGGTCGCGCGTGGTGATGACGTCTGCTTCGTCTCGATCTCGTCCAGGATGCCTCGTGGTGCTCTGCAGCGGAATGAAGACTCACAGGACGCCATCTTGGGGGAATCCGGTGCGCACGAGGTGGACTCGCCTCATCGATCTCCAGTGAAGCCGCAGGTGGTGCCTTCATGCTGACAGCGGGGATGGATCCGGTCGCTCCTCCGGTTGCTGCTGGGAGCAGGGAGCCCCTGTTGAAAGGTTAGTGCTTCGTTTGGTGATGCGTGTATGGAGGCACTTGGCGGGGGACCCTTCCGACGCCATTTTGGGTGGTGTTAGGGAAGAAGGTGGAAATCTCCCGGGAGGGCCTCTCGTTGTGCAGGGGACACCCATCATCGCTCCCTGGACTGCCTCTGCTCTGCGATCCTTTCAGATGCTCTAACCGGGTGGTCCTCCCTTTCCCGGGGTCTGTTGTCAGGCTGGTGAGCATGGCGGAAGGGTTCCGCGGGGAGGCCCAGGGTTTTAGCCAGAGGCTCCATATCTTCGGGCTGTCGGATGGTCAGGAATTTTCCTTTGTGGGAGATGGTCAACTTAAAGGGGAAGCCCCATTTGTATTTAATTCCCTTTTCCCGGAGGAGGAGTGTCAGGGGGCGCATCGCCTTCCGTCTGTCCACGGTTAGCTTGGATAGATCATTGTAGATCTGTAGGGGCTCATTTTGGAACGTGATCGTGTCTTTATCCCTGCAGGCTCCAATCAGTTTATCCTTAGTTGAGAAACTGTGGAGGCGCACGATCACGTCCCTCTTGCGGTTTGGGTCTTCTGAGCGCGGACCCAGTGCCCTGTGAGCCCTGTCTATTTCCAGGTCCCGGGGGTCGAGGTCAGGGGAGATAGTGCAGAAAAAATCCAGCAGATATGCCCTAAGCTGGGAGGGCACTATCGCCTCTGGGATACCACGGATCCGCAGGTTCTCTTGGTCCTCCAGACCGTCCCGGAGGGAGTGAATCTCATGTCCCAGGCGAATTATCTCCTCGTCCGCCTCTGACTGATGCTGGAGGGCTTCATCCAGCTTATCTTCCAGGGTTGTGGTTCTTTCTTGTAGGCCCTGAATATCATGCTTTATCTCAGCCACTGCGTCTTTAATATTCGCCTCCAATGATCTCTGGAGCTTAGCATGGAGCTCCTCGAGAAACTCCTTCGTGATTCTAGCATCTGGTGAGGGGGGGTCTCAGCGGGGCTCGCCGGGCTAGTGAGGCCTTGTGTGCCTCGTGCACCAGATGTCTGGCGCCATCTTGCCTCCTGCCTCCCGCCTCTGCAGCTTGTTTAGCGGGGGTAAAGAACCTTCCTACCCCTTGGGGCTGATGACTTTTTCCCCTATTCGCCATCCCTGCGGTTTCAGGGAGAGATTCTATGCTTTTTGGGGTGTTTTTGGCCGGGTTAAAAGGTATAAAGTTAGTGATTATACAGAGGGGTCTCCGGAGCTCTCCCTTTACCCGTCTGCCCTGGATGACATCATCGGCACGCCCCCCTGCTTCTTTTTTTCTACTGGACCATTTTGGTGACGTCAGGAGCTCCCCAGAACCATCGCACCGGCAGCTAAGTACCCCACTATCACCTCTATGACTGAGTGCGTGCACAACCTCCTATCTATGTACTGGTATCCCCGCCATGTTAAAGTCCACGTGGGATGTACTGTAAACAATGCAGAG
Organism: Ascaphus truei; assembly: GCF_040206685.1. Taxonomy (NCBI): domain Eukaryota; kingdom Metazoa; phylum Chordata; class Amphibia; order Anura; family Ascaphidae; genus Ascaphus; species Ascaphus truei. The sequence goes on along the minus strand of NC_134489.1, from coordinate 47,417,822 downwards.
GGATACCGGCACCCCATACCGGGGCCTGTATCTCGGGAGGTAGGGGGTCCCCGAGGCTGAAATAAACTTTGTTCAGCTCAGGAGACCCCCTGCTCTCACACACAATAAATAAAAATAAAAATGTAATCAGCTTCTTTAACTTAGCGGCCATGCAATTCCCGCTAAGGCAATGAAGGGGTTAGGGCACAGTACTTTGGCAAATTACATTACAATATGTACAGTACTGTACTAACCACCCACTAATACACAACCCACCCACCCCCTGTTTCCCCCCCATAAAACCATGATTTATTCTTTTACATACAGGGTTAATAACCCAGGCCGACGAGAGTCCCCGGTGGTCCCGGCGGATGTCCTCAGGCCCACAGTGCACCAGTACCCCAGGGTCTGGATGCCTTCGGGTGGTCCCCACCAGATGCCGTGGCCCTCCAGGTGGTCCTGCGGGCCCCAAATGGGGTCCACGTGTGGGCCCACAGGTGTCTGGGATTTCCCGGGTCAGGCCCACAGGTGTCTGAGGCCATTGGGTGGCTCCCATGGGGGTCTGGGGGCCCTCAGGTGGTCCCTGTGGGTCTGTGGGTGTGGAGACCCCCCAGTTCATCCCCGCAGGTGTCCCCCCTGGGTCCACAGGTGGGACCCATGGGCGTTCGTGGTTCCTCAGATGTTCTGCAGATGTCCCCGCAGACCTAAGGTACCAACCTTGTATGTAAAAAAATTAACATGTCATACATTTAAATAAATCAATACTCCCCCCCCCCCCCGCCCAAACACATACAGTAAAGTAATGGACAAAATAACTATTATCCAGATATGGATAATAGATTATTTCCCCATTATTAAACATGACATTAGCAAGCATAAATAAAGTAAATAAATACAGTTCTACTTACCACAGCAATATGAAGGGCTTCCTCCTCTGGATACAGCAGATCCTCTGTCCTCCATTGCCAGAAAGCATACTGTACATACATAATAAATACAATCTAATGTCGCCTAACCCCTTAATCACCGTAGCGGTTAATAACCGCTACAGTAATTAAGGGGTTAACCCACCTTGGCCTGCTACCCACCCTGTACCCATTGAGTAGTATAGTGGTACATCATACCCATATACTGTATACAGGTGAGAACCAATGAGAGAGAGGGGGAAGGGGTGGCTCATATGTAGGTAGAGCAATAATAGGCTGAGGCTGGATGTGGCACAGGTGTAGCCTACCAGAGATTAGTCCAGGCGTTATTGCAGGTGCTGTTGCCTTTAAATGGTGCACGCGCGCCCGAGCCCGAGACCGCACCAAGATGCGCGCGCAGACGGGACCCGCTGCGCACCCCTGGAAGGCAGGAGGGATGCGCCGACAGCGCGCAGGCCGGCGGAGGAGTGGGGGACGTGACTGCGCAGAAGCCAAGGCAGGACGTGGACGCTGGTACGTAGAAATGTACAGGGACTGGAGGTGCGGTCCTGACAAAGAGCAACTGAAAAAGGAGGGTTATACTGCAAGTATCGTTCAAACCGTGGGACGCACCCATAAGCACTGTGCCAAGTATTCTGTAATAACACAAATCCACAGATGTAATAACACTTACTTTCCCAAGTGCTGCAGATGAACAAGCATAAGTCTATGGTGCTGGGACAGGATCTGCTGCGATTGCGCGGTGGGGCGGTTAATGCTTGTAAATGAGACCTCCCGCAGTGTTAATCCTTCAGTGCCATGACTCACACAGTTACATGACTACGAGTGGCTGCGGCACCAAAGATGTTAAATCTTACTACATCTGTTTTGCACTGTGCATAGGATACATTAAAATTAATAATAATTACTCCTACCTTGAGAAAGCGCCAGCCCCCGAGCGCGAAACGTACATCGGGATGACGTCATCGTGTTGACGTCGGAGGTCACGGGTGAGACTGAGGAGGAAATGGTAACTGTGGTCACAGCACTCCACACAACCAACGCTTGGAAAAAATATAAAAACTTTATTTAAACTCCACAGTGAGCATACAAAGCACCACTCTGACGCGTTTCGTCTATAGATAGACTTTTTCAAAGAGTGAAGATCCCCACACAGTACCGGATCTTATATAGGAAATGACGCATACAACAGGCACCTCCCTAATTGACAAGGCCTCCTTGGCTGAGTGGTTGGGGAGTGTGCTGGGTGTAATAGGCCATTATAGTTACAATTAAGGAATATTGCTGCGCTTCAGTAATTCTATGCAAAGAAGCCTTTTGGCTTTTTCGTGTATACTATGTCTGCTACATCACACTTTAATGGGGTATATTTGATCTACCTTTTTTGTGAAATAAAGTAAATATTGAAAATATTGAGACTGAAGGTTCACCCCATCATCAATATTGTATTTTAGATATGGTATGTTATGTATATATGGGTGTATGCTATTGATTATAAATCTATCAGGGAGATGATTTGTCCACATCATCCAACTCTAATTCGTCACATTATGAATTTGTGTTGTTCAATTGATTATATATTTTTTCAGTATTATGTGAGCATTACAGTGTCTTTGTTTTTAATCCCAATGTTTTTACTGGTAATAGGTGTTTATGTATGTCTATTATGTTTTATATATGTGGGTTATAAGTACTTGGTCCCTTTAATAGGATGACGTCCAATTTTGACTTTATTTAGGAGAATGGGAGGCCCTTGTCAATTAGGGAGGTGCCTGTTGTATGCGTAGGGTGACCAGATTTTGAAAATGAAAAACAGGGACATTTTTTTTTTTTACATAACAGTTTATTTATTGTAGTACACTTATACTTACGACCATTAGTCTTTGTTACATAGTTGTGTGTGTGTGTGTGTTGACCTCACTAATCGAACAAAAAAAACCCAGATGTGAATGATTCTGAACCCCTTAACCAGTGTCTGGATGCCCCCTCTTCACAATTTCTAAA
>NC_134489.1:47252413-47409913 GCF_040206685.1 Ascaphus truei | reverse complement strand
GTGGTGTCACCTCCAAGATCTATGGGATGATTGCAGATTCAACAGTGTCTGTGGTTTAGGAGACTCGGTACTTAACGGGTTAATACCCAATTGCTGCACGGGTGAGACTGTTCCGGTATACCAGGGGGAGAGAGGGTGTATGTTTGCTGTGGTAGCAGACAATGTAGTGGTTATCATCTGATGTACTGATCATTGTGAGTAAACCCAGCTACTACATTTGCATTTGAGATTTACACTGTTGTTATACCATTTGTGGTGCGCTGAGTTTGCTGCGGTTTATCACTACCTACCACATACATACCATTTCATTTATCTAGGGAGGAGGTTGTCGAAGGTGACATATATCTCTATGGTATATATTAAATCTCTGGCATATGATGATGTGCAATATCCTATATAGAGGCACTTGTAGTACACACCATTAACTATCCCCCTTCTATCTGCATTTACGTCCTGATTCTAGTCACCACCAGGAGGGTTCATTTGATGTATCCATTATTGGATTGTTTACTCCCTTTCCTTCTGGTGTCACCCAATACCTTGTGTTTGAATTGTTTTTATGCTATTTGAGTACGCGTCGTTGTCTTGTGTAATTAATAAAACTTTATTGTTTTGCCTACATCAGGCTTTTATTGGTAACCGTTCGCCCACAGTGTTGGGAGCGGTTACTTTCTGTACCCCATACAGCTCATTTGATCATACATCAGGGAGCACTATACCCCTAATACAATTAACAGCCTTGTTGTGCAGTGTTAAAAGGGATCTGTGGGAGACCTCTTGTGTCTTCTTGTTTGCTTGTTCTGCCAGTACCATTCCTTTGCACCGGCTATTTTTATTAGAAACTAATTGGTGAGCGGTTTTTCATAAGTTATCTTTACATCTGTATTGCACTGTGCATAGGATACATTAAAATTAATAATAATTTGCAATCAGAAGGAAAACAGAACAATATTATGCAGTAACAGTGATATTGCACTTATGTTTCATGCTACTGTATAGGAAGCACCACAACAGTTAGGTGTCCGTGGACTCACATATTTATTTGTATATGCCTCACTGTCTCTCCTACTGTGCTGTGACAGGTCTTATAACCACTAACGGTGAACGCTGGCAGAAGCTGCGACGATTCACAGTGAGCACTCTGAGGAATTTAGGGATGGGAAAGAGATCCATGGAGCAGAGAGTGCAAGAGGAGGCTCAGCACCTTGTACAGGCCATATCCAAGACAGGAGGTACAATATACAGATGCAGGAGCAACCGACCCTTCAGTGCTGAAGGAATGGGGCTGTCATAGCACATAATGCAATGTCTGTATGGTCATAAAAAGAGATTCTGAGAGATGCAATGTAGCCAACAAAAAAATGCAAGTACTCACAATAAGTACAACACTGCTCTCACTTGGGGATACACTAAATTCCGTTAAATCAGGGCAAATAAAGTCAGATTATCTAAACAGATGTTATTTTCCTGAGTTCAACAGGCATCCATTAAACTAAGTAATTATATGCAAAAACAACAGCCATCATTTTACTCATTGGCATAGAGTTCGTGTTAGGTTATTTAGGATTCACTTCAAATTACATGAATTCATGTATTGCCTAGGGGTGGTGTTGGCTCTGCCCAAGCCCTGAAATATGGGGTTTGTAAGAGAGGAGAGAGAGACCCATCTTACAAGAGTCCCAAGTAATATATATATACAGTGTTCGACAAACCTATACATTTGCACGCCCCGGGCGAGTGGATTTAACATCGTGGCGAGCGCCTATTTGCCCAAGCAGCACACGTTTGGTACTAGGTGGCGAGTAGATTTTTTTTTTTCGGCGAGTAGATTTTTTGGTGATTTGTCGACCACTGTGTGTGTGTGTATATATATATATATATATATATATATATATATATATATATATATATATATATATATATATATATATATATATATATATATATATATTATATATATATCTATCCCCTCAATCCCACCTTGAAACAACATGTGGAGAGACACCTATGCAGAAAAAGGAGCAAACCTGAGATACCTGATATATATGCTAATAGAAATCATTACAATATACCGGAATTCCCTGCCCCATACCATCATACTCTTCCAAAGCTTTCAGATGTTTAAAAACTCCCTGACAACTCACCTTTTCAAGGAACCCTACTCTCTATACCTCTAACATTCAACACCCCTCCCTTTTCAACCCCATTGGGACCAGCTGCGTGGCTAGATCAATGTCCATGTTATGTAACATTTCCGCCCCCCCTCCAAAAACAAACAAACAAAACAAACATAATCGCTTCAGCTGTCAGACTAGGCCACATTTTACTTAACCACAATGTAGAGAAATTCTCAACAGATTGGCGCAATCTTCATTACAAATATAAATATTTCAATCAATGTATAAAAATATTGTGCAGATGGATATGACCACAGAAAATTGACACTTCATCACATGTAAATTCTAATATAATTCCAAACAGTTTATTCATGAAAAATAAAGGCACACATGCAATGCAAATTGCAACAGGTGGCCAATATATAATCTACAATAATATTACCAACCACTAAAACGTTTGCAAACCTAAAAAGCGTCCATCAGGCCCTTTCGAAGCCATTACAATATTCACAGCCTAATTGATACTAAATAGATTAGTCACTACATACAGATGTAGTAAGACTTACTGCCTCCGTGACTGTGGATAAACAGGATGAAATCTGCAGCCCATCTGCAGATGGTCCACGACCTTCACAAGCAGTATATTTTTTGGGAGAATTAAAGCAGTATTAATCATCCCGAGCCAGACAGTCTGTAATCGTTGTGCAGAGAGAAACTATGTGTCTCCTCTATGTGTCTCCTCAGAGCAGCGCTTACAGTCTGTCTGCCCCTTTACCTAGATGCCCGAATATGGGCCTCTACGTAATGAGGGGTGTCACAAACGGCACACCTGTGAGCACGTGACCTACATATGGAACACGGGTTAATACACAGCTTGCTAGCTGTTCCACTTTTCACCTTCATAAAGGTCCCTCAAATGGAAAATATCTCCCCTAAATACATCCTCATATATCACCTGTCATGAACAGCACACAAGTGAGCATGTGACTTAGATATGCAACCAGGAGTAATACCTACTCTAGTCAACTCACCTTTCACCTGGGCAAGGTACCTTCAATTAGTTAATATTAACACCTTACTCAATTGTAATCAAATCTATACCCTTCCACCACCCAAGAAATGCAAAAATATGTAAAATTAATCTCTGCCATGGTCCCAGGTCCCTGTTTATTATAGAAAAAACTATGCACACACAAACATCTGTTGTAGCAAAATGGGTCCAAAAATGTAACTTCTCTCTCCAGAGCGTGCAAAAGTTCATTCAGGGCCCCAAAGCATCACCTACTAAATGTTTTACTATATATCAAAATACAGTGCTTAGATTACAGAAAAAAGATTATGAGAACATACAATTACAGTACATGTAGGACAGTTTCTTAAAAAAACAGGATAAAACATAAAACCGAAATCCCTATACATTCCGTTACCATACGTCAAGATTTTCTCCCAGAGAGGCACTAACGAAGAACTAAAAAATCACGTTTGGTCCAAAACACACCTCTGTTGAAATCTGATTTTCATACTCCTTGCTAAGACTTAAGTACGATTTTCCCCCATTGAAGCAATTTAAGCCCACCCCTGTCATCAGCTGTGAGATTGTCATAAAACTGCAAGAGTAAAAAACTTCGACAAAAACGACATTTAAACTATCCCTCATTATATAAACGCACTCTTAACTTCGCGTGAGTCACATCAATAGATTCAAGCAGTCATTAGTGATGCAACGAGACTAGGCATGACCATCGTAATCCTACATTTAAGGTACAAATGGATATCTGTCCTAGGCACCTCTTACCTAGGCAGTGTGCGGTCTCGTTACATGCCACTCTGTGACATGATTACCAATCTGTAAGTCTTAGTATGTACAGTAGATGGCATCACATGATATCATTTTTAATAAAACCCTTCAACGAAGCATGACCTGTGTAACCTATCTCTGGAATGTACCAGTAATTATTCATGAACGTTGAGGTTTCTTTGAGGCTGAAAAATAGTGTCTGGTTAGCATTTATGACCGTCTAAATCCCAGATGTCACTTTTAGCGAGCTATCCACGATAGCCCCCCCCCCCACGCCTCCCTCCAATTAAGCCCTCTGAGGACTAGCACAGACCCAGAAAATGTTTTGACAAGTCATCAACCCAATACGTTGTATTTTTAAACACAAATTGTTGTACCATTAACCCCTGATGCAAAAGATGGATTAAAATACATAATATCTCATGATATTATCATGACAAGGGGGAACACTAAAGTACCATATTTGGTCATCTATGTCATCAAGAGGCAGGACATTTAAATAATTTTTCTGTACTGGTTTGAAGCAAGGGTCTCCCGGGTGAACCCCATTAATTTCAGCTCCGGGGACCCCCTGCTTCCAGAGATATAGACATCCGTATTGGATTCCGGTGGGTGTATTTTATTGTCACTTATATTTTATTTGTAATTTTTATTTTATTGTAATGTGTTTTTTATGCTTTTGAATGGGCAAAACCTATATTAGCCATATTTGGCTAATAAGGCTATTCCCCATTACTGTGTGTGGTAGTGGGGGTATTTTGGGTATAGGTGGTGGCTGATGGGGTAGTTTCCTCGGGCTGGGTGGTTAGGTCTCCCAGGGTAGTGGGAGGGGTTAACCACTTATTTACCTTAGCAGTTTTTTATTTTTACTCGTTCCATACTGTATAGAAGCAGGGGTCTTCAGAGTTAAACCCCATTAATTTAAGCTCTGGGGATCCCCCGCTTCTGGAGATAGAGACCTCTGTAGGGGTGCCAGTAGCATATAGTAAATGTTATAAGATGGACACTGATCTGTGTTGTCAGGTGAAGAATTTAATCCCCAGATTCTGCTTGGACGTTCAGTGAACAATGTTATAAACCTGATTGTGTTTGGGAAACGCTGGGACTACGAGGATGAAAAGTTTCTGAAGTTCTTGCAGATAACAAATAACTTGCTTAACTTCATCCGAGCCCCATTGGGACTGGTCAGTACTCTTTCTACCTCTTTATTCAGGGCTGGGGCAAGGTCATTAGGTGCCCTAGGAGAGCTTTGCACCCCCTCCTCACAATTAGCTTTAGAAAATTAAAATGGGGCATTAGTATGAATAATAATCCTGCATCTATATTTGTAGATTTATTTTACATTAAAAATGAGAATATGATTGCTTATTGTACATTCTCATTGTACTGGGGGTATTGTTATGTGCCTGCGGGGTTATAGTTGTGTCCGTGGGGGGAGTAGTTACTATATGTGCCTGGGAGGGTAAAGAGAATGAGGTATGGGCTTTGGGGTAAAGGTTTGTTCCTGGGGGAGGGCCACAACAGAGGGAGGAAGGAACCGTGTGCTTACCTGCAGCCTTGGAAGCTGGATATGGGCCTGCTAGATGCCTGCCAGAGGCGGCCCACACTGCAGAGAATGCTTTCAAAGGGGAACTTCCATAATGGGCCTGCAGAGGTTCCTCAGACAGTGTCTGCAGAGGTTCCTGTCAGTTCTTTCTGCTTCCAGCAGGACCCCTCCCCCATGAGAAAGCGCCCAAGTGGCATGAAACTTGGCAGACGTTGGAGATTTTTTCATCTGATGTTTTTAATTTGTTATGAGTTAATAATATGTAATACTTTTTGAACACCAAATACCCATGCCACTATATCAACAACAAGTTGCTCCACATCTTCCTGCTCTCTTTTCTGCACCTCTGTGGATCTGGCACATGTAAGAGTCGCCAGCATGGTGCCTGGGCCCCCTAGTTACTGGGCCCGTGATAGTGGTCCCAGCTGTGCCCCCGTCATGTTACAGTACATGGAAAGCCATTTTTTGCCACCTGCACATTTTGCAGCTCTAGACTGCCTAGTTTTCCTAGGTTAAACCGGCCCTGTAATATCACTATTTCAACTTGAGGTTTGAAGGACAACCTTAATTGTCCTTTGATCCATTCGATCTCTGTTTTATTATGTCACTATGTGGTGTGACTGACCGATTTTCATGGACAATGTGACCCTTAGTGTATGTCTTTTTAACTGTGTCAATCCTGCACTGGACATAATTAACAAGATGGACCAGTTATCCATGTTGTCAATGCAGTTAATGGGGCAGAGTAGATAACAGTAGCTCTCAATTATATTTCCTCTTATTCCCGCAGGTGTACATTGCATTTCAGAGAATAATGAGGCACCTGCCCGGCCCTCATCAGAAGATATTCCAGGACTGTGAGGAGGTGAAATCTTTCATCCGGGAACAGATGCATTCCCACAGAGACACTCTGGATTCAGATTCACCAAGAGACTATATAGACTGCTTCCTCATTAGGGCAAAAGAGGTGAAACACACAGCCCCCACACATCCTAACATCTGTAAAGTGATATACTGTATCATAATTCAGTGTAATGTTTTACAGGCCCCCTTACCAATACATATTGGCGTTTGTACAAGGTGAAAGCATTTGTTTCATAATTTAATGTGCATTTAAATCCTACAGAGAACAGCGCAAAAAAAACATACAAACTAATTAGTAAAGTATAACACACTGTGCCCCAGAGTCATCAAAGCGTGAGCCGCTGCATCACGCCCGAATCTGCGGCATCTGCCACTGTCTATAATAGATGATATCGCCGATTCAGTCATCATACAGCGGCAGGGTATAAATAGGAACCAGGGTGCAATGAGACTGGGGGCATGAGTCCAACAGTGCAGGGATAGGCTGGAAAACACCTGAAGCAGGTGAGCAGGTAGATCGTGTTGCCGCGCGGCTTGCGAGCGGTGCATGTGCGTAACGCGTGCGCACCACACGGGGGGACCACGCGGTACAAGCAGGGGGGCAGAGCCTAACTCTGCTTGAGTCTCAGAACTCCCCTGCGTGCGCACGCATCCTGTAACGCGCCCGAGGGTTTGTCTCGTGGGGGGTGAGGAGAGAGACCGCAGTGAGCTGGGGACCGCTGCCGTGGAGTGCTGTAAAGCGGCAGGTAAGGGGGGAACCCTCTTTGAGAGAGGTGCTCCCTGATTCCTTACAACCATTCTGTGGCTAACGAAATGCTTTTATTTGTGCGAGCTTTCGAGATGCACTGATCTCTTCTTCCGGCGATGTTACAATGAATGAAACCAAAAAAGGGTTTTTAATTTAAAACAGTGCATACTGGAATGTGATCTGTGATTGAAGCTTATCCCTCCCCCCTGTGCAGTATGCGTTTTATGAATTGAGGTGTTAAATGGACCCAGAATGTAAGTGATGTAAGAGTGCGTATGTATGTGTGAGTGTGTGTGTGTAAATATAATTTTTTTAGAGCGCCCACAGAGTGTTCAGCGCTTTACAAAAGTTGTGTGTGGAGTGGACGTATATATAGTGGTGTGGGTATGTGCAGAAATGTAAGAGGGTGTTGCATTAATATGTGTGTGTAGATACTATGTGGTCCCTATTGGTTTATAGGGATGGAATTACATAGTGTATTAGTATGTGCAGGAGACAGCTGTGTGTGCATTCATGCAGTATAGCGCAGTATGTACAGACATGGCATTTAGCACTCATGGGAAGAGAGTTCACTTGTGTCATTAATGACTGATGAAACAGTTGCATAAATTTGTATTCATGCAACCGTCTCTCTTTCAGTGTTCTAAGATTACCTTTGAGTATGGCCACCTTCAGATCATTCATTTTATGGCCAGAGACAGAGAAATGTTCACCGACAGGACTGTCTCTTGTTTAGCCCCTGTCTCGTCTCACCTATGTAGTAGCAGCCCCCTGGGCATTTCATGCAGATGATGAGGTAGATATACTGTATACACACACACACAGACACATATATATATATATGTAGCCGGGTACCCCCTGACAAATATTCTGCCCAATGGGCTGGCAGTAAACCCAGGTATTATCAGGTTGCCAGCAGTTAGTTTGGGGTTTTCCCACTTCATTGGTACTGCACTTGAGTGACAGCAGAGGGTGGTATATCCTGTTGTAGCTGGGACAACGGGGTGCCCGCCTTCTGGCTGTACTTAAGGGCAGGACCACCCTAAAGTTGGAAAGTTGTTCCTTCCCTCTGAGGAAGGCAGGTCACACAACTGGGAGCTTGAGATTGGGGCCTTCCCATGTGCTTCTTCTGGCTGCATGTGCCCTTGGCTTGTAGTGACGGTCTAGAGACCATCATCCAGTGAATAGTGACAGACTGGATCCGTCAGAAGACTGCTGTGTAACTGTTACTGCAGAGTGTAGTAATAAATCCGTTTCAGTTTGCAATATACCTCCTGCCTGGTGCGTGACCTTACTGGGGGGAGAGGTAATAAGTTCTACCATGGGAGATCACCTTCATTTGCTGGAGCCTACGGCAGATGGAGGTGCTGCACTGCTAAGAAGACATGTGGCCAGAGGCCTGTTCCTGTGTCCCCACTACCATCGGTGGAGGGCCCACCCTCCTGTTGCCAGCAGGTATATGCACCATACACCCTGAAATGGCCACTATCTGCGATTGGATGGGGGAAGCACTGACACACACACACACACACACACACACACACACACACACACACACACACACACACACACACACACACACATACACACACACACACACATAACAATCATCTGTTCCTTAGCAGGTCTAAAATTTAGGTAAAGCAGTGGGAAATGAGCACCTCAATCAGGAACAGGCTGGAGGCAAAGTGCTATTCAAAAAAAGAACTTTATTGCGGCATGAAAGCCAAAGATAAAATTACATGAGGAGGATCCTCTGACGCGTTTCGTCCGCTGCGGCAAAATACCCAAGAGTTACATCTCAGACTCTACAGGCCTCACTTAGCATGTTACATGTTAACGTTCATGACAGTACAATTAAAAAAAGACTGAACAAGTATGGTTTGTTTGGAAGGGTTGCCAGGAGAAAGCCTCTTCTCTCTAAAAAGAACATGGCAGCACGGCTTAGGTTTGCAAAGTTGCATCTGAACAAACCACAAGACTTCTGGAACAATGTCCTTTGGACAGACGAGACCAAAATAGAGATGTTTGGCCATAATGCACAGTGCCACGTTTGGCGAAAACCAAACACAGAATATCAACACAAACACCTCATACCAACTGTCAAGCATGGTGGTGGAGGGGTGATGATTTGGGCTTGTTTTTGCAGCCACAAGACCTGGGAACCTTGCAGTCATTGAGTCGACCATGAACTCCTCTCTATACCAAAGTATTCTAGAGTCCAATGTGAGGCCATCTGTCCGACAACTAAAGCTTGGCCGAAATTGTGTCATGCAACAGGACAATGATCCCAAGCACACCAGCAAATCATTCAGAAAATGATTACTTCAAGTTATTGCTGCTAAAGGTGGTTCTACAAGCTTTTGAATCATAAGGTATACTTAGTTTTTCACACATGGCTTCTCCATTTTGGCTTTATTTTTTTAAATATATCATGACACGGTGTATTATGTCATCTGAGGTAGTATTTACCTAATTTTAAGACCTGCTAAGCAATAGATGATTGTTACTATGGGGGCTATGCACTAAGCTCCGATAAGTCGTTTTAAGAGCGCAACGTGCTCTTAGAACCTGATGTTCCACCGAACACGATTCACTAAGCCATGCAAACAGGCACGTTGCGTTCTTAAACTGACTTTTTCCTGGAAATTTTTCAAAGTCCAACTTTGCTCGTACGATAACCTGTTTGCGTTCAATTCTGCCCTTCTCCGGGATTCACTAAGCTACGCAAAGTTATCGTACGCGAAAGTTGCGTTCAAAAAAGATCGCCAGCTCAAGGCAGGTGATAAAAAAGCTGGACTTTGAAAAATTTCTTTGTTTACATTTTTGCATGCGAAAAACCCATACAACAGGCCAGCGGGAGTCCCCGGCTGACCCCGCGGGGGCCCCCGAGGGAGGCCTGGGGTCATGCGGGTGTCCTCGGCTGACTCCGCGGGTGTCCAGGGGTCCCCGGCTCACCAAGCGGGGGTCCCCGCGGCCGTCCCGGGGTCCCCGTGGGAGTCCCGGGTTACCCGCGGGCCTGCGGTACCAATGTTGTGCCTCCAAAAATAATAAACAATATTTATAACTAAATACACCCCCCTAACACATACAATACAGTAATGGGCAAAATTACTATTATCCACATATGGATAATAATGCATTTACCCATTTTAAATCCATATAAATTACAATAAATACAGTAAATACATATTACACTTACCTTTTCCAGGCACCCACGATGAAGGCCATCTTCATCCTCATCTTCATCCTGCCCATGTCCCTCCGGTGCTGCAAAACATACACAAGAATAAAAATAGCCAATGTAATGTCTCCTATCCCCTTAATCACCTTAGCGGTCATTAACTGCTACAGTCGTTAAGGGGTTAACCCACCCTCACCCACCTCTCGGGATGCCTAAATACCTTCCCCCACTACCCATCCCATGAGGCCTAACCACCCTCACCCACTAACCCAGGCGGTAGGCCTACCCACATACCCTTGGGGCCATTACCCCCTTCCCCCACCCCCAGTACCCACAAGAAAAACAATACACAGCCCCACAATAAACATCATTATATTTATTCAATACATAACCCACCCCCTATGCCCCCCATAAATACATGATTTATTATTTTACATACAGGGTTAATACCCCAAGACCACGGGAGTCCCCGGTTGCCCTGACGGGTGTCCGTAGACCTCACAGTAGCCCAGCACCATGTTTCATACAGGGTCTGGAGGCCTACGGGTGGTCCCCGCCAGGCGCCGTGGTCCACCAGGTGGTCTCCGCGGGTCACCGTGGGCCACAATGGGGTCTCCACGGGTAGGCCCGCGGCTGTCTGGGGGGCCCCGGGTCAGACCCACAGGTGTTTGAGGGGTCTCGGGTCGTTCCCACGGGGGTCTGTGGGTTATTTTATGGTTACTTTTGGATTTGTCCGAGAGCTTCTGGTTCCCCTGGATTTCGGTGAGTGGGCATCTAATGGTAAGTAAACAAAACAAAAGTTTATTATTTTAACTTTTACAGGTTTTTTTGATTTTTTATTCATGTGTATTTTTTTTAAATTCCATTTAATGCCCCTGAATTGATCTATGTCCCTATGTAAAAGAAAAAAGTGGGAGAGGGCCCCCCGCAATGATGCTCCAATGCTGCGCGGTCAAAATTAATGAATAAAAGAATAATATATGCCGGAATGAATAAATATGAAAGCCGTGGCTCCTCAGTGAAGCCAAAGAAAGTGCATAGTCTGTGCTGTAATCACCTCACCTGCACCCCGTAGCGAGGACCCTCCTGTCTCCCCGCTGGCCGTCTCCCCTGCATGCACAGGAACCGAGAGAGCCTAGCTCCCACCTCGGCACTGCGTCCGAGGGAGTAACACTCCCACCCCGGTGCTGCAACCGAGGGAGCCAACTCTCCCACCTCGGAGTGATCACCGAGGAAGTACACCTCCCACCTCGGACCGCGGGGATGGCGACCTGGGCAGCCCAAATCTGAATAAGGGCAGGGACCTGGAGGATGGACTCCTATTGCCCCCTCAGGTGCCGCGAACTCACCCGCGCGATGGGAACCGAAGCCGTGCAGGGGGTGGGGACTGAGGGGTGACCCGCAACAGACCACAGCTGGATATTGGTCCCGTTGGTCAGAACTTCACTCTCGCTGGTAGGAGGGTCGAGGCGGTGGAAAGCACAAACACTGCACCGGCTAAACAAGCACCACGGAACAGCTCTGGAAAAAATCTTCCTGCTGGAACAGCTGATGAAGTGTCCGGAAAGGCGTGCTGCTATACCATAATGGTAATAGGAAAAATTGGGGGTAAGGTAGAGCACTGCAAAAACAAAAGGCAAAAAGTGAAATAAAAAAATAAACTATTTTATTTGGCCATTATGCCATGAATCTGACAGACACAGTTAAAAGGAACTCTGACGCGTTTCCCGCGTGATTGTTTTGCTAATGTTTATGTATCTCATGTATTTCTAATGTATATACACTGGCGACACACTTTATTCGAGCTCGGCTAGTCCCACGAATTCGGGTATACCCGGGTGTATTGAGGTTTGTGACTGTTTTCTGCCCGAGTGCATTGAGGTATTTTCCAAGCAGGGATTGAAGCATTTTATTCCCGCTGGCTGCAATACTGCACAGTATATATATATATACTGCATTACAATTCATGAATTTATGCCATCTGGTAGACACGCGAAGCATTGCAGCCTATTAAATCAGCCTATTAAATCCTAATCATTATCATTTAACAGATCAGCCGCCCGTCAGCCAGGCATGAACCCAGGCTGGGAAGGCAAACGCAACGGGGCTTGTCAGAGGTGAGGAGCGGCGCATTCCAGGTATCTGCCAGGTACATACTGGGTATTTGCTCGAATAAAGTGTGTCGGTGCAGTAGCAGCTTTATTTATAAATTTGTGTGTGTAATGTAATTTTTATTTAGTTACATGTTATTTTTAATGGCTTATTTCTGGTAGTTAGATTTGAATGATGGTGGTTACTTTCAATTAGAATTATTTTGGCAATGGTTTGGCTTTAGGAATTGAATAGGGAATTGTATAATTGATTTGGATTGTATTGTAATTGGTTTAGGAAATTGATTGATTGATGGTAAATTTATTTATTTTGCTTACTTTCTATTTGATTTTGTGGATGGCATTGGTGGTTAGGGGACATTGTTCATAGTGTATTTTATTTTTAAATTGATTTTGCATAGTATTACATGATGCACAAATTAATTGCATCATGTACACACTCAATGCAATTGTGCGACATTTGATATACATTTGTCAAGCTGCTGGTTTAATTGTAAGATGCAATGTGATGATTTTCAGATTAAGATTTCAGGTTTTTATTTATGCATGTTTTATGTGTTTCATAATAGGCAAATAATCTATTATCTGGATAATAGTTATTTTGCCCATTACTGTATTGTATGTGTTAGGGGGGGGGGGGGGTGTTGCATATTGCTATGTTTATTGGGGGCAATTGTCACCAATAAACATGCTATTGTGCCTTAACCCCTTCATTGCCTTTGCGGATAGACGCCAAGGTAATGAAGCTGCTTTAATGTATTTTTAATAATAGTGTGTGGGAGCAGGGGGTCCCCTGAGCTGAACCGCATTGATTTCTGCCTCAAGGAGCCCCTGCTTCCCATGTTACAGGCCCCGGTTTGGGACATCGGTGCCAGTGTCGCCGCCATCTTTATAGAGCCCACGTCGCGTCTTGGACGCTATAAAGATTGTGGCGACATTGGCCTCCAATGCCCCATACCGGGGCCTGTAACTTGGGAAGCAGGGGGTCTCTCATGCAGAAATCAATGCGGTTCAGCTCAGGGGACCCCCTGCTCCCGCACACTATTATTAAAATGTACATTAATGCAGCTTCATTACCATAGCGGATAGCCGCTAAGGTAAGGAATTATTGTTTATTGATATGTGTGTTTTGACAGTAGTGTAGATGTGTAGGGGGTCTCCAGATTGGTTTCAGCCTCGGGGACCCCCTACTTCAGGAGATACAGGCCACGTTATGGGGTGCCGGTATCGCCTGCAGAATGTAAATGTCCCGGTCACGTGACGTGGAAGCTTTCAAAGTGCAGGGGATACTGGCACCCCATAACGGGGCCTGTATCTCCTGAAGTAGGGAGTCCCCGGACCTGAAACCAATGCGATTCAGCTCCGGAGACCCCCTGCTCATGTACACTATTATTAAAATGTATTTGTTTTGTGTACGATCGCCTGTAACAGCCTTGCATGGAGATGGCAAATCTCCATGCAAATGTTCCAAGCGGCTTTTTTTTCTATCAGCTAGCGTACGTAAAGTTTAAGAACGTTAGCAGGGGGAAAAAGCTTGCACGTACGATAAGCCAGTTTTTGGGCCGTCCGAGAGAAAATGTGCTCAAGGCCTTAGTGAATCGCGTCTCCGGCTTCACTTTGTATCGGACGTGATTTTTAATTTCAACCAGACGCAAAAGCACGGAGCTTAGTGCATAGCCCCCTATGTCCTGATATGTAAAACCATGGAATTCAAAGAGGGTGTACTTTCTTTTTTCCATGACTGTGTGTGTGTGTATATATATATATATACCTATATACACACACCAAATTAACAACCCCCTACACACCCCATATACATGCACACAACATTGCTTTGTACCAGGCTATGCCACCCTCTCAACATCCGACAGACCTAATAAAAGGGAACAGTTCTGTCATGGTGAAGTGGCCTGGCCAGGCTCCAAACATGGAAATCAATATGTATGATAGGACTACTTATAGCTGCAAAAAATAGCATAAGAGAAGTGGGAAAAAGGGACCCCACGAAATGCCAAAAATAATGTCAAATCAGATAATATTTCACTTTACTTTACTTTTACTTTAAGTGCTGTTGCATGAAACGCGTAGGTGCGTTCATGTAGTCCGTTTTTATTGTATCTCTAGCTTGCAATAAATTGATCACTTATTTAGTTTGGAGTTGCCTGGCTATTTTTTCCCTTCTTTGGATACCAGAAGCAGGATTTCCCTGGCTGTGCTCTATCTTCATCTACCACATCTCCGTCCGTTGTACCTGATCACATGCGGTTGTATGTAGCATTTCAAAGGAAAGGGTGTCTTCTTGGGCTTTAGAGCTCCTGAGTGCCAGGGGTGGTTTACTAGATGATTGTAAGCTCTGGTTCGTCCTGGAACGCTCTGCTAACCACCCGATAAGCTGATTACATGTGAGAAAGGGCTTTGCTGCCCAAAACGCGTGGGAGGATTTTTCCTGTCCTGTTTGTAATTTGTCTTTTTGTTTTTTATGTAGTTCCATAAAAGGTTTTAATTTTTCTACTACCTGGTGAGTTGATGGTGCTTTCGCTGGAGTTGCCTGTCGGAACCAATCCTTTTCTTGCTCCAAACATGGAAATGCTGACCCACTGTCCCGAATGTACACCTCCCAAACAGATAGACCTTCTGACCCACATCTAAGGACTAGAATATGCACAGTTACACAGGCTGCCCTGCATGGGAGGGGCTGGGGTGTGGTCTGCACCTAATCCCTGCTACTAGCATAGAATAGAGTGCCAATGCAGATTTTGGAAAGGGTGGGGGGCACGGAGGTAGAGTGTGTGACGCTGATTGCAGAAAAGTCAGGAGGATGGGCTCATAACCAATTGGGGCCCTGGTGCAGCTGAACCAGTTCTACCACTGCTCATAATGGTATATTAATTTAAAGAAAACAAATGAACATAAAAAGGTTGCATTGATGATTGATTGTATCTGCTGTATCAATGTGACAGTGGTGTTCTCCCTCCCAGTCATAATTATCTTTCTTGGTATCGCTGCTCATGCTCAGCTTCTGTACCATGTCTTTGTGCTGCAGGAGGAGGGAAGCCCGGGGGGTGAGTTCTGCGAGGAGAATCTGGTGTATTCAATTTTCGATCTGTTCATGGCTGGAACAGAAACCACAGCAAACACCTTTCAGTTTTGCCTGCTGGTCATGATACATTTCCCCCACATCCAAGGTGAGAATGGATTGCTCTCTTAATGATACAATTCTCTGGGGAGAAGAGATTCTTTGATGGAGTGGAAGTGAAGGGAGGGGAGTGTTGGAGTGATGCACTCCAGGTTGAAAGCAGAGATAATACTCAGCAGGAGGGGAGCCAGGGCCAGTTCATCCATTAGGCCAAATAGGCTGCTATGGCAGGAGCAAGCAATACCATAAAGTGACAAAGTAATCATATCCATGTCTGTTAAAGACTGTAATGATAATGAGACCCTCTTGTTCTCAGAGCGGCTGCAGCAGGAGATAGACACAGTTATTGGGGATCATTGCTCCCCTAGGATGGAGAATCGGATCCAGATGCCTTACACAAATGCTGTGGTGCATGAGATCCAGAGGTTCCTGGACGTGGCACCAATGGCACTTCCTCACGTGGTGACCCACGACACATTCTTCCGAGGGTTCATTATCCCCAAGGTGAAAGCTAGCCACCACAGGCATGGAATTTATTGGGGCGCACCTTACTAACTACAATTATCGCTTAATTTCCAGAAATATCTGCAGTGATGCCATAGTGTAGTGATACTTTATAAGACTGGGGATGGTGCAGTGATGCTTTGTAGGACTGGAGATGGTCGAGTGAGGTTTTATAGGGTTGGGGATTAGGCAGTTTTTTTTTATTTCTAGGGCTGGATTGATGCAATGATGCTTCAATGGGCTCTGGATGGTGCAGTGAGATTGTATAGGGCTGGGGATGGTGCAGTGATGCTTTATAGGGCTGGGGATTGAATAGTGCTGGTGTAGGATGGAGAATAATTGCTGGGGCTCCAGCATGATCTAAACAGGTCTCTCTTTCCATTCTCCAACAGGGAACCACTGTTTTCCCGCTCCTTTGCTCAGTGCTGTCTGACCCATGCCACTGGGAAACACCCGATGAGTTTAACCCAGGACATTTCCTGGACCATAAGGGGGCTTTTTACATGAAGGCAGCATTCATGCCTTTCTCAGCAGGTATAACGTTGTTCTCCATGTTACAGGGATAAACGGCTCTGCAAGACACTGCAGGGTTGCCGTCTTTCTGTGGTTTGATACAAACTTATGTCATTCTTTGCTGCAGGGAAGCGGATCTGTCCAGGGGAGGGTCTGGCTCGTATGGAAATCTTCCTCTTCCTCACGACTGTGCTACAGAAATTCACATTCAGGACTGCAAATCACCCCTGCACCTTAAATCTCGGTACTCTGAGGAGGGCCTTCCGTAAAGGGGGACTTTCATTCTGTCTGAAAGCCTCCCCAAGAACCTGACCCATTTAGAACTGAGTGGAGATGAAAGGGGGGGGGGCATCTAAACTATAAAAGAGGGGCAAAGGTTGCAGACAGAGAGGTGGTGAGCAGGGGAAGAGGTAAGACTGTAATAAGAGAGGTGAGGGGGTAGACAAAGTGAATGATGAGTGGGGAAGACGGCACAGTGGGAGAGAAGGAATGAGGAGGTCAGACTGTGAGAGATCATGGTGAGCGAATGAATGGGCAGACTAGGAGAGCGAGTAGGGTTAGACTGTGTGTGAGCTGGCGAAGGGAGAATAGAAAAAGTCACAGTGCATTAATATTGTGGAAAATCTGACAGGATGTGAGAGGATTCAATATTATTATTAGACATCAACAAATGTAGTAGTGCAGTTCAAAGAGGTTAAACACATATTTGATACATTAAAAATACGACATTAGCAACATACCTACTGATAAAATAAATCTTTACAGCAAGAAGCTTACAATCTAAACACAATGAACTAAAATAATGCAATTTGCATGCCCTGACTGGTGCGTGTCCAGGGAAAAATTCCTTAAAAAAAATATGATTGCTTTACGACAGTACCTGCCCAGGTCGTAGGAAGATTTTACATCTTCACTCGCAAAAAGAGAGTTTGCAGTAACACAAGAAGGCAAAACAAATTATGCACATGATCAGTAAG
Organism: Ascaphus truei; assembly: GCF_040206685.1. Taxonomy (NCBI): domain Eukaryota; kingdom Metazoa; phylum Chordata; class Amphibia; order Anura; family Ascaphidae; genus Ascaphus; species Ascaphus truei. The sequence goes on along the minus strand of NC_134489.1, from coordinate 47,392,415 downwards.
ATAAATGTATACATTCACATGATTTTTTTGCAATCACATCAATGTCCTGAAAACAGGTCATGTTTTTAGAAAATAAATGTTTTCACAATAGCAGTGTGTATTGTGTATTCTTGGAGCTGTGTTATTGTGCTTTACAGGTGTGCTTTCAGTAGAAAAGGAAAAAGTTAACATATGCAATTATGAAATCGTTGAAATTGGAGGTACAATACAGAAAGGTGTTACATGGCTGATTGTAATATATAGTTACATAGTTACATACAGTAGTAGATGAGGTTGAAAAAATACGTACGTCCATCTAGTTCAACCTATGCTATATTTAGACAACAGATACTTTATCCTTTATCTATACTTATTGATCCAGGCGAAGGCAAACAAAACCCCAGAGTCACATCATCCAATGATATCTCATAAGGGGAAAAATAAATTCCTTCCTGACTCCAAGAATTGGCAATCGGATTATTCCCTGGATCAACATCTTTCCCATGTTTACTTATTTGGTATATCCCTGTATACCTTTCCTATCTAAAAAGATATCCAACAAATATATAAATAATGTTACAGTGAAAGCAATGTGATCTGTATCTTTTAGACCTTTTGGTGTCAGACGTGCCTGCAATGCATTGCTTTTCATACTGATATATTGCTATGGAATGCATTGCAGGTCCCGTGTTAGGTGGAAAGACTATATAGCTGTGATATTCATGGAAACTCAATGATACAGTATACAACTGCCCTCCCCACCATGGCAGACATCTCTTATAACTAGGGTGACCATTCGTACCGGTTTTACCGGTACAGTCCCATTTTTTTGAGGCCTGTCCCGGTTTAAGTCTGTCCCGGTTTTTGTCCCTGGTCCCGGTATTGCGGGGCAGCGGCGGTGAGGAGAATGCGGCGGCCGGTAAGTATTTTGTATGTTTGCGTGTGAATGCTGCCGGGGGACTGAATGATGGAGAATGCCGGGGGCGGGACTTAGAATGCCGGCCGGCCCGTAGGGGATTGGATGAATGACGATGCGGGGGCGGGACTTAGAATGCCGGCCGGCCCGCAGGGGATTGGTCGCAGGCATGTCAGAGGAAGCCGGGGGCGGGGCTTCCGCTTTGTGAAGCGCACACGTGACTGACTGCCTTCCCGCTCCCGGCTCCTCTGCTCTGTGCGCGGTGAGTGTCCCCCTTCTGTCCCGGGTCCCAGCCGGGGGGGGGGGGGTGCGCAATAGGAGGTGGTAGCAGGGGTGCGCCTGCCTTTTTGCCCCCCGGCGTGCGCGCCTGCCTTTTCCCCCCGGCACGCGCCTGCCTTTGCCCCCCGGCGCGCGCGCCTGCCTTTGCCCCCCGGCGCGCGCGCCTGCCTTTGCCCCCCGGCGCGCGCCTGCCTTTGCCCCCCGGCGCGCGCCTGCCTTTGCGCTCACTTCCCCCCGTCCACTTGGTGTGGGAGATAGGCTCGGGGGCGGGCAGTGGTGGCTGCGCGTTGTGCGGGCGGTGCAGGGGCTGGCGGGGTGTATGTGTGTGTGTGTGTGTGTGTGTGTGTGTGTGTATCAGTGTGTGTGTGTGTGTGTGTATCAGTGTGTGTGTGTGTGTGTGTATCAGTGGGTGTGTGTGTGTATCAGTGGGTGTGTGTATCAGTGGGTGTGTGTGTGTATCAGAGGGTGTGTGTGTATCAGTGGGTGTGTATCAGTGGGAGTGTGTGTATCAGTGTGTGTGTGTATCAGTGTGTGTGTGTATCAGTGGGTGTGTGTGTATCAGTGGGTGTGTGTGTGTATCAGTGGGTGTGTGTATCAGTGGGTGTGTGTGTGTATCAGTGGGTGTGTGTGTATCAGTGGGTGTGTGTATCAGTGGGTGGGTGTGTATCAGTGTGTGTGTGTGTGTATCAGTGTGTGTGTGTATCAGTGTGTGTGTGTGTATCAGTGGGTGTGTGTGTGTGTATCAGTGGGTGTGTGTGTGTGTATCAGTGGGTGGGTGTGTGTGTATCAGTGGGTGTGTGTGTATCAGTGTGTGTGTGTGTGTATCAGGGTGTGTGTGTATCATGGTGTGTGTGTGTGTGTATCAGGGTGTGTGTGTGTGTGTGTATCAGGGTGTGTGTGTATCAGGGTGTGTGTGTGTGTATCAGTGTGTGTGTGTGTGTATCAGGGTGTGTGTGTGTATCAGGGTGTGTGTGTGTGTGTGTATACATCAGTAGGTGTGTGTGTATCAGTGGGTGTGTGTGTGTGTATCAGTGGGTGGGTGTGTATCAGTGGGTGTGTGTGTATCAGTGGGTGTGTGTGTATCAGTGGGTGTGTGTGTATCAGTGGGTGGGTGTGTATCAGTGGGTGTGTGTGTGTATCAGTGGTTGTGTGTGTGTGTATCAGTAGGTGTGTGTGTGTATCAGTGGGTGTGTGTGTGTATCAGTGGGTGTGTGTGTATCAGTGGGTGTGTGTGTGTATCAGTGTGTATCAGTGCGTGTGTGTATCAGTGGGTGTATGGGTGTGTATCGGTGGGTGTGGGTATCAGTGGGTGTGGGTATCAGTGGGTGGGGGTGTGTGTGTATCAGTGGGTTGGGTGGGTGTGTATCTGTGTGTGTCAGTGGGTGGGTGTGAGTATGAGTGGGTGGGTGTGGGTATCAGTGGTTGTGGGTATCAGTGGGTGGGGGTGTGTGTGTATCAGTGGGCTGGGTGGGTGTGTCAGTGTGTGTGTGTGTATGTGTGTATCAGTGGGTGTGTGTCTCCCTCACCCTCCCTGTCTCTCCCCTCCCTTTCTCTCCCCCTCACTGTCACTCCGTCTCTCCCTCCCTCTCCCTCCCTCCCTGTCTCTCCCTCTCCCTCCCTCTCTGTCTCTCCCTCCCTCCCTGTCTCTCCCTCCCTCCCCGTCTCTCCCTCCCTCCCCGTCTCTCCCTCCCTCCCCGTCTCTCCCCCCCTCCCCGTCTCTCCCTCCCTCCCCGTCTCTCCCTCCCGTCTCTCCCTCCCTCCCCGTCTCTCCCTCCCTCCCCGTCTCTCCCTCCCCGTCTCTGTCTCTCCCTCCCTTACGTCTCTGTCTCCCTCCCTCCCCGTCTCTGTCTCTCCCTCCCTCCCCGTCTCTGTCTCTCCCTCCCTCCCCGTCTCTGTCTCTCCCTCCCTCCCCGTCTCTGTCTCTCCCTCCCTCCCCGTCTCTGTCTCTCCCTCCCTCCCTGTCTCTCCCTCCCTCCCTGTCTCTCCCTCTCCCTCCCTCCCTGTCTCTCCCTCTCCCTCCCTCCCTGTCTCTCCCTCTCCCTCCCTCCCTGTCTCTTCCCCCCTGCCTGTCTCTCCCTCCCTCCCTCTCCCCCTGTCTCCCTCTCTCCCCCTGTCTCCCTCTGTCTCTCTCTCTCCCCCTGTCTCCCTCTCTCTCCCCCTGTCTCCCTCTCTCCCCCTGTCTCTCTCTCTCCCCCTGTCTCCCTCTCTCTCTCTCCCCCCCTGTCTCCCTCTCTCTCTCTCCCCCTGTCTCCCTCTCTCCCCCTGTCTCCCTCTCTCCCCTGTCTCCCTCTCTCCCCTGTCTCCCTCTCTCCCCCTGTCTCCCTCTCTCCCCGTCTCCCTCTCTCCCCCTGTCTCCCTCTCCCCCCTGTCTCCCCCTCTCCCTCCTGTCTCTCCCCGTCTCCCTCTCCCCGTCTCTCCCCCTGTCTCCCTCTCTCTCTCCCTCTCCCCGTCTCTCCCTCTCCCCGTCTCTCCCTCTCTCTCTCCCCGTCTCTCCCTCTCTCTCCCCTTCTCCCCCTCTCTCCCCCCGTCTCCCTCTCTCTCTCTCCCCCCCCTGTATCCCTCTCTCTCTCTCTCTCCCCCTGTCTCCCTCTCTCTCTCTTTCCCCCATCTCCCTCTCTCTCCCTCTCTCCCCCTGTCTCCCTCTCTCCCCCTGTCTCCCTCTCTCCCCCTGTCTCCCTCTCTCCCCTTGTCTCCCTCTCTCCCCTTGTCTCCCTCTCTCCCCCTGTCTCCCTCTCTCTCCCTCTCTCTCTCTCCGTCTCTCCCTCTCTCTCTCCCCGTCTCTCCCTCTCTCTCTCCCCGTCTCTCCCTCTCTCTCTCCCCGTCTCTCCCTCTCTCCCCCTGTCTCTCCCCGTCTCTCCCTGTCTCTCCCCCTTCCTGTCTCTCCCCCTTCCTGTCTCTCCCCGTCTGTCTCTCCCCCTGTCTGTCTCGCCCCCTGTCTGTCTCTCCCCCTGTCTGTCTCTCCCCCTGTCTGTCTCTCCCCCTGTCTGTCTCTCCCCCTGTCTCCCTCTCTCTCCCTGTCTCCCTCTCTCTCCCTGTCTCCCTCTCTCCCCCTGTCTCCCTCTCTCCCCCTGTCTCCCTCTCTCCCCCTGGCTCCCTCTCTCCCCCTGGCTCCCTCTCTCCCCCTCTCTCTCCCTCTCTCCCCCTCTCCCCGTCTCTCCCTCTATCTCTCCCTCTCTCTCTCCCTCTCTCTCTCCCCGTCTCTCCCTCTCTCCCCATCTCTCCCTCTCTCTCCCCCTTCCTGTCTCTCCCCCTGTCTGTCTCTCCCCCTGTCTGTCTCTCCCCCTGTCTGTCTCTCCCCCTGTCTCCCTTTCTGTCTCATCTTAACTGCCGTATACCTACACTGAAGTAACCCGCCCTGCTTTCTTCCAGATCTGACTCAAGTTTCACACGGGAGACATCGGAAGACAGGTAGGGAACACCTCCCCTCCAGTATAGTACCTTGAGGGACTGCTGATCAGGTAAGATCCCAGATGGGATTGCTGCTTTAGAAATTGTGAAGAGGGGGCGTCCTGACAATGGTTAAGGGGTACAGAAGTCATTCACATCTGGCTTTTTTTTTGTTCGATTAGTGAGGCCATCCGAGACACACACCCACACCACACACCCACACCACACACACGTAACTAGGACTAATGGTAGTAAAGTATAAGTGTAATACAATATATAAACTGTTAATGTAAAAAAAAAAAATGGTGTCCCGGTTTTTCATTTTCAAAATCTGGTCACCCTACTTATAACCTGTCCTGTAATAGAATGCTAGAGGAACTCAGACTCAGCTGTGGCTAATTAGAGCTGATTCTTACAGCAGAGGAAGCAGTAGTGTCTCCCTCTGGTAGGAGCCCATAGTCTGCAGAGGGAAGGCCATCTAAACCAGGGGTGCGCAAATTGGGGGGGTGCAAGATTTTTTTGGGGGCAGGGGGCACGGGTGGTTGCAGAGGTCCCACACTTTCCCCAAGGCATTTTTAAAAAAAATGTAGATTCTTTATTTCAAACCTTTTTATTGGGTAATCGGATTACAAACCACATCCATGCACATTTTAACAGAGGGATATACAATAAGATGCTTTCATGTACATACATTGAGAATTGCGAAATACAAAGAATTGCTTTTCAGCACACCATATTCTATTGTAGATCTTGTCATCTATTCAGAGTTAGGCATGTCAGTTTCGGTCAGGTGGTTCGGTGTCATATCCATATCCATTAGCGCTATCAGGTTAATATCCTTATAAGGAAAAGACAAGAAGGAGAGAGAAGAAGAGGAAAAAGAAAAAAGGAACTAGAGAAGGAAGAAGGGGGGCGAGTGGGGGGAATGGATCAGAGGGGGGGAATGGTGGGGGGTGTGGTGATCCCACCCCACGCCAGCCACGGCCAACCCATCCGTCAGTAGGTATTATCCTTTCATTATTTTGAGATTCTACTTATACTCGTTAGCGAATTATACTCAAGTTATCCTTTTGGTCAACTTTGGGTCAGGATGGGCTCTTAATGGTTAAGATATGCTATTTTTTTTATCTTGCCAGTACTGTGGAACTCAGTTGTCAGACCTGTCTGGTTCAATTTACTGCTGTGTCCATGGTTTCCACGTTTTATAACATTCGCCTGTTGATTGCTTTAGAAAAGCTGTCATTTTTTCCATTAGCATTACCTCATTTATCCTTCTCTCAACAGCCAGTTGGGATGGGGGGGCAATCTTTTTTCTGGAGGCTGCCACAGCGCTTCTTGCTGTCGTCATTATAAATGATATTATACGTCTCATAGGACGATCCACATTCTCCACTGGCTTTGCCAGTAGGAAAGTTAGAGGGTCCAGCGGGATGGACAATTCTGTGGTATCTTTAATAATTGTTTGGACTAGTGTCCAAAATGTCTGTATCGCTGGACATGTGCACCAAATATGCAGCATATCCCCTTTTTGTCCACAACCCCTCCAGCACAGATCTGACACCAGAGGGTAGATTGGCTTCAGTCGGCTTGGGGTTAGGTACAAATAGTAAAGAATCTTATAAATATTTTCCTTTATAGTTGTACATATAGATGTCTCTGCGGCAAACTCCCAAATATCCTCCCAATCATATCTATGAATGTTTAAATCGGCCGCCCATTTAAGCATATAGTCATGATCAGGGGTGTTTACCGAGGCCTCAAGACCAGCATACTGTATATTTTTGTGATCAGGCCTTTTTGGTACACTCCTTTTTTACACAATAATTCAAAACTTGAGAGGGGAAAATTCTAGTTTTGGCGAGATATTTTGCAGGAAGTGACTGATCTGAAGGTATTTAAACATATGGAGATCTGGTTCTTCGTATCTAGTCTTAAGCTCATGGAAACTAAGACATTTCTCATTGTGTAACAGGTCAACAATTGTCCTAATATTCTTTTTTTTAAATTGTTCAAATTGTTTAGTTCCGCATCCTGGAGGGAAACTGGGGTTGTTAAAAAGTGGGGTGAGTTGTGATGTGGTAGATTTGAAATAAAATTTACTCTTGGACTTGGCCCAGACCTCCCAGGTGCATCTCATCGGACCCAGCTCAAACCCCCTCACCTGTGGGTCTTTTTTGTCTGGGGCGCATAAGGTCGTTCGCAGAGAAGGCATTCTGGTGTACTGGGATTCTATGGCCAACTAGCAATATTGGGCTTGGTCCGCGTTCCAAACCACCACTTGTCTAAATTGGGCAGCTTGGTAATATTTTGAGATATCTGGAACAACCATGCCCCCTCTTAGTCTTGAGGTCAGCATAACTGGCCTAGGGACTCAGGGTCTCTTGCCCTGCCAGACAAAGTGGAATATTCTATTTTGTATATTTTTTAGTTCGGTTCCGGGTATCTGGACCGGGAGAGTCTGAAAGTGATAAAGTAACCTGGGGAGTATATTCATTTTTACGGAAACTATTCTTCCTACCCACGATACCTGGAGGCCGTGCCACCTTGTCAAGTCTTTTTTTATTCTGTCAAATAGGGGTGGGTAGTTGCTCTGGTATAGAGAGTGGTAGTGCCGTGTCACATTTACTCATAGATATTTAATGTGAGAGGAACTCCACCTATAGTTCAAATTCCATTTTAGTAGTTTAATCTCTGGGCCTGAGAGGTTTAGATTTAGGGCTTCCGACTATCATTATTCATTTTGTACCCTGATATTTTCCCAAAGTCTGATAGGGCTCTTTGGAGATTAGGTTTAGAGATCTGGGGATTTGCAAGCATTAGAATGATATCATCTGCGAATAAAGAGATGTTATACTTTGTGTTTCCAATTACTATACCTTGGATGTCATTATTCGCTCGAATATTTGAAGCTATTGCTTAAATTGTTAGAGCAAAGAGAAGGGGGGACAACAGGCAGCCTTGTCGTGTTCCATTCTTAATTTGAATTGGGTTCAGTCCATTCCCTGGAAGCTTAACCAAGGCCGTTGGGTTTCGGTATAATACTTGGACTCCTTCTAGAAAGAAATCTTTGAATCCAAATTTCTGTAACGTTTTGTCTAAGAATTCCAAGTCGATTCTGTCAAATGCCTTCTCTGCATCTAAGCTCAGAAGTATGGCTTTGGTTCCCATGAGATGAACATGGTCCACTATATTTATTATTTTCCGGGTGTTATCTGAGGCCTGTCTACCCGACACAAAACCTACTTGATCAATACGGATCAATCTAGGTAGAATAGGGTTTAATCTATTCGCTAGAATTTTACTATATAGTTTCAGGTCATTATTTAATAATGAAATTGGACGGTAGCTACCACTCTGCATTGGGTCTTGCCCTTCTTTGTGTATTATGGCCAGGTTTGCTGTTGACTTAGCTGGCGGAATTGGTTTTCCCTCCATGAACGAATTGTACATTTCTAGTAGATATGATGAGAGAATGGGCAGGATTTATTTTGTAATAAACACAAGTAAAGCTGTCAGGGCCAGGGGCCTTTGATATTTTTAGTGCCTTGACTGCTTCCTTTAGTTCAGTCTGGTTAGTTTTACGCTTTGGTTTCATCTTCGGTCAGTTGGAGCAAATGACAGTTTTCTTAATAATTTGAGACGGCCTCAGAGTTTGGGAGCTGGGGGGCCCCTTTACAGGAATTTAGGTTATATAGTTTTGTATAAAACTTGGTAAACTCTTGTGCAATTATTTTATCACAATAGATAATATTGCCCTTTTTATCCTTTATCACCGTGATTTGTGACTTCACCCGCAATCCCTTCAGTTTATTGGCTAGAAGTTTATCTGCCTTATTCCCTTTGTCATAGTATCTTTGATTGGTCCATTTTAGGGCCTTCTCTACATGAGGATAGGCAGACAACGGGTAGGTAGTGGTGTGGGAAGCTCTGTGACATGAGCAGGCCGGAATCAGATTGTAGCACCCATCGTGGTTCGCCGTCTCCCTGAAACCCGGGAGCTGCAGGAGGTGAGCTGACATGGGTGGCCGGCGGGGTCGGGCCCCTCTTCACCCGGACTGGGCAGGCGAGAGGGGGGGACCAGACATTCAATATACAAAAGGCGGCAAACAGTTTAGTAATTGACAGGCGTCATGTATTTTAGGGTCCAGCATACCAGCAGAGGGACAGTTTTTTTTTAATAAGATAGTTGAAGATGTTTTCTTATACAGTATCTCAGTTCTTTGTGGGTTTTGCCCTGCGATTCTCTCGGAAACCCTGGGAGGGCCCGCGCCTCGGTCCGATCTCTGGGGCTTCGGGGGCTCTGAGTTTTAATTAGATAGAGGAGGTAGGCCTAAGGTTCGTAAGAGCTTTTCTGCTTCCTCTGGGTGCCTAATGGACAGGTGTTTACCGTTTTTGATGACAACTAGTTTAAACGGGAATCCCCACCTGTATTTAACTCCATTATCTCTTAGGAGGAGTTTTAGGGACTTGATCTCGCATCTCTTGGCAATGGTTACTCTGGACAAATCGTTGTAGATTTGTAGAGATTCATTTTCGTTGAGATGGTGTTCTTGTCTCTGCAGGCTGCTATTATCTTTTCTTTAGCCGAAAAGCTGTGGAGTGATGATGACATCACTCCTGCGCTTTGGGTCTTCAGACCTGGGGCCCAGTGCCCGGTCGATTTCCAGGTCATTCTCCCCGAAATCTTCGCACAGCAATTTGAAGAGATCCGTTAGATAGGGACGAAGGTGTTCTGGGGGAACCGATTCAGGAATGTTTCTGATTCACAGGTTCTGTTTCCTATCTCTGTTTTCTTGGTCTTCCAGACTATCTTCGAGAAAGCTAATTTCCTGGCCAAGACGCATGATCTTGTCATCCGCCACAGTTTGTAGTTGCAGGGCCTTCTCCATCTTGGATTCAAGATCACTAGTTCTCTGTGCTAGGCCATTAATTTCCTCCTTCAGCTCATTCATAGCGGCCTTCAGGTCAAGCTGGAGCGATTTATGCATCTTTTCCTGCATTTTGTCAAAGAGATCCTCCAGTTATGAGTGGGTGACTTCAATATCATCTGCGGGACCAAGGGCATGTTGGTTCTGCTCTTTGTTGTTGGGCGTACATGCTGTGGCGCCATCTTGCTCTTTTGTACTATGGCCTGGTCCGTGCTGTGCAGCCGGGAAATAATGAGAAACCCCTTGTGCAGGTGGTCTTTTAGATCTGTTTGCCACCGCAGGCAGTCTTTAGCGAACGATTCGTCTGAAAAACTGGGGAAAGCACCTCTTTAATCAGGTTATGTCGAGGGGGTCCCGGGCGCTTCCCCTTCACTCAGCCATACCCGGTCACCGGAAGTCTCCGATTTTAAAGAAAACATATTTTTATGGTCGTTATGTGGTCATCTGGCTGGATCTTGCATATGCAGTTCAAATATTATGTTTGGTGATCATAACTGAGTGCAGGGAAACCAGTGTGTTGTGTCTTTTTGTATTGATCTGTTATATACAGTTGAGGGAGCTGGCTCCCTTTAAACTGGGGATTTTGGATCAAATGCTTCAAGAGGCACTTACTTTTTAATTGTAGGTTGCCCCTTTAATTTTTAATTTTGGGAGATGAGATGTTTTGCCTTTTTTTTCTTTTGATCCCTTTCAGCCACCGTCTGCAATTTTCCTCCTACTTTAGATTTAATTTTAATTTAGTTTTAATATTGATGGTAGTATGGTAGTATGTTTGTGAGATGAGAGGGATGTCAATTTTAAGCTCTGTCTCTCCCCTTCTCTCACAGCTCCTGTATGAACATGTTGTGCCTTCAACACAGGCCAACGTTGGCTATTTTGAGTTAGTCTGGGATGCAAGGACCAGGGCAGCCTACCAGCTAGATCCCCCACTCTATACACTCCCCCAGTCCCACCGAGGACTTGACCAGGGATCTGATGAAGGCCAAAGCGTCCAGTGATTCGGTGGGGGGTAAACCCACCTACTTCGGTGACCACCGGCACAACATGAGTACAAGATGGCCACCTACTCCCTCCGAAACATCCCGGGCCCACCTCACGGGCTCCTAGGTGCCCACCCTTGGACTCTGTTCACCAACCTGGACTCGGAGGGTGCGCTCCGGTGGTTCCGCAGGAAAACCCGGGGAGAGCAGCAAGATGGCCACTCCTATTCACTCGCGGTTGTCCCGTCTCAACCTCACAGTCCGACAGTGGCCATCTTACAGCTGGACCGGACAGGATCGGGATCTAGATCAGGGGATGCAAATCACACCCCTCCGGCAACAACTCTGCGGCGTGCAAGGGCAGAATGACCACTCTATTACTCCCAGGCGCCTTCTCTGGTTGCTGGTCCTCGCACTGATTACGCCTGCGGCCTTTCACAGTCGCGCCGCTCCGTCGTCCATCCTGACTCCATGCCGGGGAGAAGAGAAGGGCCCGCGAACTCCGCTTGAGATTTTAATCTATCCGGCTCTTCCCTCTGTCCCTCAGTTGAGAGTTCACCGGTGGAAGATCGGAAGCCTCTGTTGGAGCTGGCCTTTCCTTTGTGGTAGTCGTTATTTCAGGTATTTTGTTTTTAACTACTCCGCGCAGGATTGGTGGCCATCTTAAATCACTTGAGCGCCATTGCCTGAGAGGGGGCCTACACCGTCAACTAAATACCCAGCTTTCTCTTGTAGCCAGCCTCTCTGGAGTCCATGGTCAGGCTCCGGAGCTTGTATGAAATATTGTTTTGTTTTCCTTAGCTTTTCAATTCTGTATTCTTTATTTTTTAAAACTTATTTTGGGCCGGTTCCACGTAGCAGAGGTGGCATGCGTCTGCTCTGCCCTGCGTCCTAGCCCCGCCTCCCCCCAAGGCATTTTAATTAAATGCCGGGCAAGGCCTCTGCAACCTCTTCTTACCGACGTTCAGCCAGCATAGGTGAGGACGCATGACCATGGCAACGTATAGTTGCCACGGTAACATGACGTCATGACATCACAGGTCATTTGACGCCGCACCGAGGTATGTGGGGGGGGGGGGAGGGCACAACACAGAGGAGATCAGGGAGGTGGGCGCAACAATAAAAGTTTGCGCACTGAGAGACAACAGGAAAGGGATAGGGAGTGATCACAAAACCATACTAATTGTGTAGTTGTATGAATATAAATCAGGTAATCAAATTGTGGGTGCAAACTGTGAACTGAAAAGTGAATCAGAAAAGGAGGGAAGGGAAACACAAAGTGATTGTGCCCCTAAAAGAATTCACTAAACTACACACCACTAAGTGTAAAAAGTAACTTTTAATAAATTGACTTAAAACATATATTACCAAAGATGGTGTAACGTGAATTAAAAATGAATTAAATCAGCAATATCAAGCATCTATGTCATCTAGTATATATGATTATGCTATCCCAATTAACCAGCTAATGATGGTGGGATATAGAAGGCATGAGATGCTATAAGTCAGGGTATTAACCCCTCTGGATCAGCTGTTAGACCAGCTGGTAAATATATAGGGGTCAGCGAGACCAGATAAATAGTGATGGAAAAATATCCAATCCTCCTACTGTAATCATATCATTGAACAACTCTGTAGTTTCTTATCAGTCTTGTGAGGTGCATATCCTGTGAGTGAAGAAACTGACACTCACAGCCACAGTAATAGTGAGTTCACAGCATATACTCTGGGAAGACATATAACCACAGAGATAGGAGGGATAGCAACAGTGCTCGCTGACTACAGAACCTGGACTGAAATAGCCAAGTGCTGTGATCTGTACATACTGAACCAGGAAACTACAAACACTGCATTAAAACAGCTCCAAGTAGGAGACTGACAACATTGCACGTCCAATAATAAAAGTTTGCGCACCCCTGATCTAAACCAGTGGTGACCATGCTTTTTTTCAGGTCTGCTAATAAACGGGCATACATTTTTGGTCAAGCTACTGTCCTCCCTGCTAATGCCATAGGGGAAAGTAGACCTGCAGTGGCGGGGGTGAGGGGGTCCTGTGTGGACTGGGTAAGGCTACCGACAGCTTTGCCCTGTGAGCCCCTCCCCCATCTATCTTACACCTTCACTCCCCTCTCTATTTGTCTACTCCTTCCTCTAATTCTAGGGTTTCCAGGTGGCTTGTCCAAAAATACTGGACACAATGCTAAATTATGCGAGACCCCCCCCCCCCACTACATATAACATTTTTTTAAAAAGTACCCTAACCCCACGAGTACATATAACATTTGAAAAAAAGTCCCCCAACCCCCCACTACATATAACATTTTTTTTAAAAGTACCCTAACCCCACGAGTACATATAACATTTGAAAAAAAGTCCCCCAATCCCCCACTACATATAACATTTGAAAAAAAGTACCCCAACCCCCCAACTACATATTAACATTTTACCTCAACCCGCCCACTACATATTAAAATTATACCCCCCACTACATATTAAAATGATACCCCCACTACATATTACAATTATTCCCCAACCCCTCCAATACATATTAAAAAAAAAACGCCCTCACTCCCCACTACATATTAAAAATATTCCCCAACCCCCCCACTACATATTAAAAATATTCCCCAACCCACCCACTACATATTAAAAATATTCCCCAACCCCCCCACTACATATTAAAAATATTCCCCAACCCCACCACTACATATTAAAAATATTCCCCAACCCCCCCCCCCAATACATATTAACTAACTTAAGTAGCTGAGGGGTAGGGGGTGGACCGGTGGCATAGGGTTGGACATACAAAAAGACAGTTAGTACATATAATTATATTAAGGACTGGACTGTAGTAATTCATATCGTTAAGGAGAAACAAAGACAAAAGGAGTATTGGGATAATTTATATTTCAAACCCTTTTGAATAGTCTTCCCTAATAATACTATTTCTCAATATCATATAATGTGCAATTCAGGTTCCTTTCTCATTCTGATTTTTCAGGTCCTTTGGACAAAAGCAAGGACATATTGGTAGTTATGTTCAAACATTTTGTGCTTATACAGGCAGTCCTTGTTTTACAACGCTTCGTTTTACAGCGAATGGCTTATCCAACGCTATGCAATGCATACCTATGTTCATTTTTACAACGCCAAAACGGCTTATCCAACGCTCTTACGACGCTTTGCAATGTTGTTTATGTGTGTGTATACACATAAACAAAACATAAACAACGTTGCAAAGCGTCGTAACAGTATATATATAATATTATATTATACTATATAATATTATATTATACTATATAATATATTATTTATTATGTTATATTACATGTATAATTCAGTAGATACACTATATAATTTATGTGTATGCTGCATATCGTATTGCCTGCGTACAATATTTGGTGTATTTTAGTGTTAAAAATGCCTTCAGGAACGGAACCTTTCATTTAAACAGTGTTCCTATGGGAAAACGTGTTTCGCTTTACAACGTTTCGCTATCCAACGCCATTTTGAGTAACGCATTGTGTCGGATAACCGAGGACTGCCTGTAGTTACCATTTAGATTACTGTTTCACATTGCAACAGAAGATAATGCATGAACCATGCGTATTTGTTTCGCTTTAGTGACCTCTAGTGTCCTTTTTTGTTATGACAAATAAGGAACTAACATCTAATACTTTGCAAGTTATCTATTGACTATTCTGGTCACATGTATTCGAATAAAGAGCAAAATTTAGCTAATGAAATTTGCATATATTGTTCAAGACTATTCAAAAGGGTTTGAAATATAACTATCCCAATACTCCTTTTGTCTTTGTTTCTCCTTAACGATATGAATTGCTACAGTCCAGTCCTTCATATAATTATATGTACTAAATATCTTTTTGTAAGTGTAAATAAAAAAAAATCAACATTAACAGTGTTCAAAAATTAATAATATTAAGGCATCTATGATAATTAAGTACCTCCATCAGTGTTCCATGATATATACAGTGGCGGACGCTTTCATTCTCCTGCGGCCGCCACCGCAATGTGCGGGCAGACGCGGCTGATTGTCTTTTTCTCCGACGCATGCCGCGCGTCACTGGTGCGGTGTCACGTGTGCCAGGGTGCGTGCGTGCGTGACGCGCGTGCCAGGGTTCCCCGAAAGTGGTTGAAGGGGTGGCGGGGTAAGGGGGGGGGGTGCGTGTGACCGGCCCCCGGACCCAGAGAAGCAGAGGCGGAGCAGCCAGGGGGTCGCGAGGGGAGGGGAAGGATGCGGGGAAGATGCGGCTGGCGCACGGCCAAGTTCGGCGCCAGCCGATATATGCCACGGGAAGACACGGGTAAATGTTAGACTGAAGCTGGCCGCAGCAGTACATATATTTGCTATATACATTTATATATATATATATATATATATATATATATATATATATATATATATATATACTACTTAACTCAGTAGTATGGTTTGGCCTATCCCATAAGCCTCTCTTGCATTCCCAGTAAAATCAACCCCACACTGATGAGACCCATCAAGGTCGAAACAGCTGTCTGTGGGTGGTTTTCTGGGTATGCACCTTAACCCTGGCTGTGCTCAAAGCTGGGACCATGCAGCAAGCTTAAGCCTATAGGGAACCATGTTAAAAATGGTTATTGAGGCAAAAAGTGACACTGTGTGCTCATTTGCATGTCATTTCCCAGAATCCCTTGCTGCAGTGGAAGTGCTGTATGCTGGGTGATAATGGGGAAAGGCGGGGTTGCAGACCTGCCTAAGACATGCAGATGAGCATACAGCTATATTTGCATATTTGCTTTCCTGTGGAGGGTTTTTGTCACTTTTTTTACTCACCATAACTTAACTCAGTAGTATATATATATATATATATATATATATATATATATATATATGAAAGAAAAAGAGAAAAAAACAGGCGCACACCTAGTGCATTAAAGTAAAACAAACAATTTATGGAACATTAAAAAAGACAAATGCCCACTCACAAGTCAAACGGTAAAATAAAGCAGTTATGAGATAGGCTCTCATATGCCAGCAGTAGCGTCCGGATCAGCAATGGAGACCTGTCCTACACGTGTGGCTCAGTCTCCTTCACCGGAAGTGACGTCCTCCTGGTCGTGTGCCCCGCAATAGGAAATCCCTCCGGGAACCACAGGAACCACAGCCTGTGCCCTAACTTGCTTGCGTCTGGCTGCTGCACTCCCAGGAGTGGTAAGGATGTGTCCGCTTTTCCTGTCTGGCTCGCCGCTCTCACACTGCAATCCAAGTAGTCCGCGATATCTGCATTCAGTGGGAAAGTGCCTCCTCCGTCTTAGCCACGCCCAACGCGTTTCGTCATCAAAGATGACTTCTTCAGGATCCCCTGAATGCAGATATCGCGGACTACTTGGATTGCAGTGTGAGAGCGGCGAGCCAGACAGGAAAAGCGGACACATCCTTACCACTCCTGGGAGTGCAGCAGCCAGACGCAAGCAAGTTAGGGCACAGGCTGTGGTTCCTGTGGTTCCCGGAGGGATTTCCTATTGCGGGGCACACGACCGGGAGGACGTCACTTCCGGTGAAGGAGACTGAGCCACACGTGTAGGACAGGTCTCCATTGCTGATCCGGACGCTACTGCTGGCATATGAGAGCCTATCTCATAACTGCTTTATTTTACCGTTTGACTTGTGAGTGGGCATTTGTCTTTTTTAATGTTCCATAAATTGTTTGTTTTACTTTAATGCACTAGGTGTGCGCCTGTTTTTTTCTCTTTTTCTTTCATAGGTATCTACAAGGGAGTTGTGATCCCTTTCAAACGGGCTGCCATTACCTGGATGCACTTTATTGGAACTGGACTCTATGTTTTTTAAGGTTTTGGTGTTTTTTCAATAATTTTTATGTATTTTTTAATATATATTTTTATATATTTTTTTTTTTACATTTTTTATAGTAGTTTTCATTAAAGTTAAATTTACTTAACATGTGTTACCCCTTTAACATACTGTAGGATCTATTTTATAATTATAACCCCCTCTGGCCACCCCATAGGTTGTCTCAACACAGTAGCTAACTTGCTCACAGTTAGGCAGGTTGTAATAATAGGCGCTCCTTAATTTTTGTTTTGTTGTGATATATATATATATATATATATATATATATATATGTCTTTGTACTTAGAGAGACTTGTTCTTATAGTCAGCTATTGATTATATACTTTATTTACTTGTTTAGGATAATATATACAGGTAAACCCCGTTATAAGGCGACCCGTTATAACGCGGTTTTCACGTGGCTCCAATTTTAAATAAAAAAAAATGATCTTTTTTTTACACACTGCACATACTGCACACACTGCACACACTCTCACTGCACTCCCTGCTCACTGCACACCCTGCACAATGCACACACTGCTCACTGCACACACTGCACACTGCACACACTCTCACTGCACACACTACTCACTGCACACACTGCTCACTGCACCCACTGCTCACTGCACCCACTGCTCACTGCACCCACTGCTCACTGCACCCACTGCTCACTGCACCCACTCTACACTGCACACACTGCACCTCACATCACTCCCCCCCCCTGCACCTCACATCACTCCCCCCCCCCCTGCAACTCACACCACTCTCCCCCCTCACAAAGAAAGCAGAGTCGGGCCCCACAGCCCATTTCAGCAGCCCCCCCAGCCCATTCCATTTCAGCAGTCCCCCCCATATGTCAGCAGCCCCCCTCCTCCCATGTCAGCAGCCTCCCACCCCCTCCTCCCATGTCAGCAGCCCCCCACCCCCCTCACATGTCAGCAGCCCACCCCCCCTCATGTCAGCAGCCCACCCCCCCCTCACATGTCAGCAGCCCACCCCCCCACCAGCCCGTTTTTCACACCCACCCCCACCAGCCCGTTTTACACACACACACACACACACACACACACACACACACACACACACACACACACACACACACACACACACACACACACACACACACACACACACACACACACACACACACACACACACCTCTTAGATCAGCTCAGCACATCCTCTCTCCCCGGTACAAAGCCCCGCCCCCGGCATGCAGTGACCTCCCCGGAAAACCTGGGGGCTGGGAGGGAGAGGGAGGGGGCTGGGAGGGAGAGGGAGGGGGCTGGGAGGGAGAGGGACGCACAGAGAGGCCAGACGGGCCGCATGTTGTGCAGGCCTGGTGTAGGACTTCCGGCCACCTCTTCCTTCCTTCCTCACTCCCTCCCTCCCGATCAGGCGCGCGGCGGCCATTTTTAAAAAAAATTAGAGCACCCCCGTTACTAACGCGATGGTCTCGGGGTGGACCCCGAGGACCGCGCTATAACGGGGGTCACCTATACTTTTTTAGTTGTTAGAATTTGTTTGTTTGATTCTTTTTGTCATGTTGTAGGTTAGCTGACCATATCGTTTATCTATGTATATGTGTTTTTTTGTTTATTCAATTTTGTATATGTATTGTTTTTAACTCATTTACTAGATGTGCTTAGGCATTTTTGCATAATGGCAACCGGAGTTACCTCTACCGCCGCATCACCGGTAGCCTCCCGTGATCTTGTATTACGGGAGACCTAAAGGATGACGTTTGGGGGTGGAGCATCCAGCAGCAAACTATTACATATGCCGGCCATTCAAGGAGAACGCTACTCTTTGACCAAGTGCCCGTCGGCACGAAACGCGTCAGAACGTTCTCCTCGAGGGACCCACAGTTTTTTTTATGGATTGAAGATGCAAATAAACAGAATTTTTAAGTGACCCGGCGATATGAGTTATTCCTTGGCACACATATGAATGCCGTGCACGGCCACATTCTCCTTGATGGGAGAAACTCTATCCTGCTGTCATCGTTGAAGCTGTTGCACGCTCATCCAGGAAAAGAATCAGTGAGTACACATTAATTTCTGTGTTTTCCTGCTCACATGTTGTGATCCAGCTCCGGGGACTTATTCACCAACAAGTTTGGGGTCTGGTCGGACTTTTATATGGTCTTTTCAGACATCCCTATACTTTTTATTGGTCCAAGAACCTTACATAGGAGCACAATAGGATCCGGATCATTGAACTATGGATGAAATTATACTGGATTGATTATATTCATTTTCTGATTATATTTAATTATATCATCATACAAAGTGCCTACTCACATGCTCTTGAGCTCTGTTTTTTGGGAGGTTCCTTTCCTCCACTTCTCTACCAAATTCGGGAGTGTCTCTACCCACTTGAGAGGGGCTGGTCACACAGCCAAGAGCCTGATTATTGGGCCTACTCTGGTCCTCTTCACCCCGGGGGAGAGTGAGTGTGTACCATACCTCTGCCTCTGCTAGAGGGGCGGGGAAGATCTGGGACTGCTGCGGGTCCCCATGGCTTTTAGTGAAGGTCCAGGGACCATCCTTCAGTGTTAGCTGAGAGACTGCATCGGACAGAACTCTGCCTTGTTACTGTGCTGTACAGTGAGGTCAATAAATCGTTCCTGTTGCTATACCTCCTGCCTGGTGTGTCACATTTTTGGGGGGAGAGGTAATCGTTCTACCGTGGAAGATCACCTTCAGTTCCCTGGAGCCTACGGCAGATGGAGGCGCTGCACTGCTAAAGAGATACGTAGGGTATGAACCCCAGAAGCCTAGACCTGTGTCCTCACTACCACCGGCGGACGACTCAGCCCTCTTGTTACCAGCAGGTATCATGCACCACATGAACCGTAATGGCTAAATCTCCCACCGGGTGGGGGAAACACCATTACGTAAGAATCAAAAATAAAAATGTAATGCTACTACTGAAGAGGTGTATATATAGACTGATCCGTCCCCCCACACATATTGCTCCTATAAAAAATACAAATTCTACCACATCACACTGCAGAAAGCCTATATGGATAATGTTATTCCCACTTTCATGAGGGGCAGGGATGCTGAGAGCTTTTCTAGGACCCAGGACTAGTGTTTCCACTGGGGGCCTCACCTGCCTGTGGCCTTGCGAGGCCCCCTCTTTCTTTAACATAACGTTTTGCTCTCTCACATGTACCTTTCCCCCTCTCTCTTTCTTACGTCTGCTCAATGTCCCCGTCTAACACTATTCCTCTTCGTCCCCCACCTCCGCTCTCCCTCCATTCTCTCCTGCACTCCCCCATACCTCAATAGTCAAACAATACCCCATACACCACAATACTCGCACAATAACCCCCATACCACAATACCCACACAATTCCTCCTACACTACAATACTCACACTATACATACCAACCCACCAATACCCCCACAATACATACCACCACAATATCCACACAATATATACCCCCCACACAATACCCACACAATACATACTCACACACAAATATTTATCTTTTTCCTGGAAGGTCTCTGATTCCACCAGACTGGCAGGAGCCTGTCACCGCGGGTGGCATTGAGGGAACAAAGGCCAGAGATGCCAAATGCCCTCGCTCCTTGGTTCATTCAGATTTCTAGGTATAGTATTTTTTGAATGAAAGTCAGAGGTATTATAACCCCTTGCACCCATTAGATAGAGTGTTTTTTTCCAGTGTTCTCCAGGGTTTCTCAAATGTCTCTCAAAGTATTCTAAGATTCTAAGCACCAAGTGAATTTCAGCCCTTTAGAGAGAGAAGGGAGCTGTGGTGTTTGGAACTGCAGGTTGATTTCAGTTCCAAGACTTTTTTGGGGTAAGCTTTGGATTGATAAGCCACTATTTCTAGGAAAGTATAGTTTTTCAACCCTAATTACCAAGTAAGTGTGTCTTTTTGCTGTAGTTTGAGTAACATTGTGTGTTTGCCTTTTCCTGTGAATACATTTACAATTTATTTAATTAACTTACAATTTATTTAATTAACTTACTTTGCTCAAGGCATGATCCTGGTAAAAAGGTGTAAATGGCCTTGTCTCCCCTGACAACAATGAATTACTGTCATGTGTATACTTTTTATCTGGCCTTAAAGAAACCTGCTTTCAGATATAAGTATAAACAACAGTAGCATTCAGTGTCCCCCATAGGCAAAGAAATTCACTTTGTCATCTTCCGGACACGCACTGAGCTGCAACCACACAAATAATAATTCCGTCTGACCACTAAATACAGTGGCCGATATCTCACTGCCGTGGACAACTCACCGTCAACTCATCAAATATACGCGAACAGGGGGAATATGTCACATGAAAAGCCTGAAAGATGGCCACAAATTTTCCCTGTCAAGTTGCTCAGCACCAGCAGTTGCATCTGTATGATGTGTTCAGACTGCCATGATTAGAAACTCCATATGTGGTTGTGAGGATCAATCTTAGGCCCCACCCCCGTGACGTGCTCCATGATGCCACTTATGACGCGCCTCATGCTGACAGGATTATGCGTAGGCACCGTGCTACCATTGACAGGCAAAAGGACTCAAAGAGATAACACTGACAGCAGGATACCATCCCATCTTCTACACCTGCGGTGCTTACTCCGCCTCCAGATGATTGAGTGGGCGGATGATGATCATCACATGCAGCCGTGTGCCTTTCATCTGATTGGCATACAGCCCTATATATGCTCACTGATCCCTGCTCCAAATCGGCTGAGCATAGTAGTTCTTACCTGCGACGAAGTGCTACCCACAAGCACCCAGCCTGCTTAACCTGTCTTGTCTCTTAGTACCCTTGACCTCGGCTTATACCTGGACCCACGACCTTGGTTTGTACCTGGACTCCCACCATCTCTACTCCTGGACCTCGTTGTCACGGTAACTTATGACAGGATATAATATACACCAAATAACTGGGTTGAACTGAACGCGGCTCAGATATAATAAAGTATATTTATTCCTTAGATAGGTGAACACAGCAGATAGTACAAATAACAAACAAGAAATACACTTACTAGGGAGGGGGAATGCAGAAATAATCAGGAATCTTGATTAGCAATTCCACAGCAATCAGGCATCATTCAGTTGGTATAAAGAAGACAATTAATATAGGGCTGACATCAGTTTATATATCTTTTCAGCCCCATACTTACTATTGAGTGCAGGCTATTGGAGAACAATTACCTGCACCCAATCTCTAACGTGGGAACATTGTTAACCCATGCCCCCCAGATAGATGGCACGTGTACTGGGGCCGTGGGGTCTCATTTCTGTAGCCCCACACCCAAGTCAGGGGCGCCGGCCAGTCTACCAGATGGGGTATCTGGTCAGGATGCTCTTTGTTTGTAGGTGTGAGTTATAGCACCTACAAACCAATCAAGCCCGGCACTTCTCCGCCCTAATGTATACAGCTAGGGAGGCTGAGCCTTTGATCAGGGGGTCTGTTTGTAGACAATAGGTCACCCCTCTGATCATTTGCATTCCACAAATTGCAGAAATCTTCGCGGGCTTGTATCCCCGCTTTGAAACACAGTACCGTTTTTAATATAAGGACGTATTAAAATAATCGGGTCTGTTGGGCCCAGCGGGTTGAAACGGGCCAGTCCTTCATGCCGGAAGTGACTCTCCATTGTGGCCAAGTTTCAGCCCGCTGCGACCTTGCAGACCGGAGTTACACAAATGCAAGTTAAAACTTTTATTTCTTTAACACAGGATTCTCCGCTTTAAAATAAATCTCTGTTTTTCACTCATTTCCCATTGAAATCAATGGGCTCGGTCGCCATAGACTTTCAATGGGGAAATGGATATCCCAAAAGGTCCAAAACGGAGCACAGCAGTAGCAAGGAGTGGGGCCACAAACCAGAAAAAGGGGTTAAAAAATAGTTTATTCCATAACAAGTGAGGGGTATAGGGTAACTCTGACGCATTTCGGGAACAAGTCCCTTTGTCAATGGGGAAACTCCGCCATTGGCGTCTATGGGTTCCGCCGCCATAGACTTTCAATGGGGAAATTCCGCCATTGGCGTTTATGGGAAAAATCGCTGATCTTTACCGTTGCCCACACTCCGTCTGGTTGGTCGGAGAGGGTTGGAAATGGACATGCAGTCATGCCGGAACCGGAATTGCAGGCACCCCATATCCCAGCCCTCTGGTCCTTCCAGAACCGGAGATATGGGCTTATACATTTCAGGGTTTTGGACTTAGCCGTTTTCTCGCGCTGCTCTTCTCGCTGCCATTGAAGTCTATGGCGCGACCCGCTTGGCTAGCGTGACCCCTTCTGGGGGTCCTGGATTCTTGTACCTGGTGGTGGTCAAGTGTGGGGGAGCCTAAGAGCTAGGGGCAAAAAGATTTTTATTTCTGGGTGCCCTAGAACTTGGGGTTCCCACGCCACTTGTCGTTTAACTTGACCTAATAGTGATGAAAGCTCTTTTTCAGACATTGTTTCCGCTTCTGCGGTTTTGCAGTTTGGATGGCTGCCAACCTGTTCCTGGACATCAGTGTCGAGGAAACCCCATTGAAGTCAATGGGCCCTTTGACTTACAATGGGAAACCGCCGCTCCTCCTCTCGGACGCCACCTGCTGGTCTTCGAGGGAAACAGGTCCAAAACCGCTGAATTCACCATTGAAATGAATGGAGCTGCAATGGTGGCCTATGGGACCCTGCAAAATGGAGCCTGAAAAGGCGGGAACATTTAACAAAGGGCTATAATCACTTCCTAACTATTAACCCTTGTCCTCCCGGATTGATCCCAGTGTGTGTGTGGTGCAGACACTTACATGGTGATAATACATTATAACAGGGGAACACACATTTTCGTGTTGCAGCAAGGTAAAAACCACATTCCTGGACTGCAGTCCAGTTAACCCCTTGCCTCCCTGGTGAGGTCAGGGGGTGGCCATACTGGGTGCAACCCCTTTAATATCGGGCCAATCCCCCTCTCCCTCTGCACTCGTGTACGCACATTGACCATTCTACCTCTCCAACCCTAGACAACGGCGAGTATCTATAGTATTCTACTTCTCCTACCCTGACCCGGCCATACGACTACGAATCTGCACACCGGGTGCAGTCTCGTGGCTGCAGGTTGGTGTATACTATAATCCCCACCTCAGTCTCACGGTTCTGTCCTGTTAGGGGAGAGCAACCGTTACAGTGGGTAACGAATACAAAACCAGGATAGGATAATGATCATAAGGGGATGTGGAGTCATTTGGTATGGTACTGTGTGGAATGTTATAATACAAAAAAGTATACAGTAGTCACAACATGCAGTGCCATGTGGTGTGAGGACACAGTGTAGTGTTTTACAGTAACCTCATGCATGTGATACAGAGCAGTAATGCTGCAAATCACGTTATTGTATGGCGTAGTGTCGTGCAGTAATCTCATGCAATGTCACATGGTGTGTTATTATACAGCCCACCATTACAAAGTAATGCCATGCAGTCCTGCGTGGTGTGTTATAATATAGCACAGTATAGTGTGATAATTTCTTGCAGTGCCACGTGTTGTTATTACAGTACAGCATAATATTGAGCAGTAATGTTATGCAGTGCCCAGTGGTGTGTTACCACTCGTCCATGTTATGATATGGCTCAGTGCTAAACAGTAATTAAATGCAATTCTGCATGGCATATTATGATAGTGTGTTTAACGTGCATTGTATGTTATATAAAACAGTGCAGTGTTGAGTAATAAAACATTCAGTGATGGGGTACTGTATGCATTATTACACAGTACACTGTATTATAGCATAGTGTCAATAACCTTTGCCCTTGCTCTCCCTTTTTGAATTGATACAGTAAGTGTATCTCAAATATTAATGAGCAGGGTGCTTAGCATGGTGCTAAGAAGACCTCCTGGTGGTGTGGTTAAAGTCCCGAGTTCAAGTCCTAGATCAACGCAAAAAAGAATGGTAAGATGTACAGTATTATTTTGGCCTGAAAATCACACAAGCACATTTTTTGTTCTATAAACAGTTCAAATAAAACTTTTCTGTGGGATTCGAACTTGAACCCAACAAGTGAAATAACTTTAGCCTCTGGCCCACTCACTTACCTTGCACTGAGGTATTCTCCTGAAAAATGTATCATCTTCACCCTGAACAATAAGATGAGACTTTAAATGCTGTAATATGTATTATTTGAGCTCTAATCTCAGGAGAACAGCCCCCAACACCTGTCCAAAGCTTCAGGGGGAAAGAGCAGGGAGCCTGAAATCTAAATGTCCAGAGAGGAAAACGCTCTGACATTGTGAAGATGTGGGGCTCAGCTCATCCTTAGACTGAGAGACAATGAGACCAAATCCTTAGGGCCAGATCCACAAAGGTCAGTTAACTCTGGGCTGATAACATGGCATAGCCTAAAACAGTAATAAATGTGTAACCTCAAAGCTAATTCTTTGCATAAAACAAAGGCATTTGCTTAACTCATTAGCATAGGCTTAATATGACACCATTCTAGCATAACATTGCATTAGCTTCCAATAACATAATGTTAAGTATGTCTTAGCCTAACTTCTATATACAGTAGGACCCTGAAACAGGGGTTTTGCTGGGGGAAGGGACAGACTAATTTTGCACAATACCTATTGACTTATATAACTGCCAAAACACACACACACATATATATATATATATATATATATATATATATATATATATATATATATATATATATATATATATATATATATATATATATATATATATATATATACAGAACACGAGAACAGATACCTGTGAACACACCTGAGATACGTGTGAAACATTTTAATTTGAATATTCAAAGCATATTTAAATCTCTCGCTCCCTCTCCTAATTGAGAATCTGGATGGGAGTACCAGCAAGTTTAGGTATGATTTAACTTACCCACATTATGTCGCTGTGTTAACCCTAACATTATTTAGTGGATATGCGATGTCTCTTTTGCATCTCATTGTCACTAATGGCCATTATAGTTAATGCAATGCTGTTTACTGGAGAAGAAAAAAAAAACATGAATTACATTATTGAAGATACATGTTAACATGATGTTAAGTCACCTAATTAGGCTTTGTGGATCTAGGCCTTAGGCTTAGAGAATCCAATTTTGAACTTATCCAAGATTCCATCTGAATTTTACACCTTGGGCTTCTGCAGAAATATGCTGTATCTTACACAGTTTATGCACCACATCACCCAAAAGAAGCAAAAGAAAATAAGGCAGCTGCATGTTTGCTTTATTAAACAATGACACTCCAGGTTGATACAACATTAAAACAAATCATATATAAAGATGCTTTAAAATCTCCAGGAATTCTTATTATATGAGCTATGTTTACAGCTAGACAATAATTAAATGGTCATATAATTAACTAATTAATAAATGCTATGTTGTGTGATATTGTACAATGCATTGTTGTATAATAACATGCAGTTCTGTATTGTGTATTATTATACAGTGCAAAGTTATGTAGTAACATGTAGTGCTGTGTTTTGTGTTATTATACAGTGTAGTGGTATGCAGCAACATGCAGTGCTATCTTGTGCTTCTACACCCTTCATTGTTTTTCAGTAACATGTACAGATGCAGCGGCCGTTATTCGAACATTTCACGCGTTGTATACCTCGGAATAACCATGTCATGGCGCGTGATTTCTTCCAACCTTACCGCCTAAATCGCGTGCTCTGGTTTGTAAACACCTGAAATTGACACAGTAGCACAGTACTGTACACATTACAATACATTCATTTCTGCCACGGATACGCGAAGTATTGCACCCACAGAAACAGAATCCGTGAAAGTCAAACAAAGCAACAGCGAGAAACACAGGTGTGCCCGGTGTGATTGGCCGCGTGGAATACAGCAGCGCACACGAAAACGGCTCTGTGAAATGTTCGAATAACGGCTGCTGCATCTGTAATTCCACAATGGTGTACAGTGATGTGTAGGAACATTTCACTGTATTTCTTCACACCACTGAAAACCGTATCACATCCCCATTTCCTCTTTCCATCCAGGGGCAGATGTTGAGCTTCTGCAGATAAAACATTGATACTTTGTTTTTGTTTTTAATACAAACCATGAAGCCTTTTCATTT
This sequence comes from Ascaphus truei, assembly GCF_040206685.1. Lineage (NCBI taxonomy): Eukaryota > Metazoa > Chordata > Amphibia > Anura > Ascaphidae > Ascaphus > Ascaphus truei. The sequence continues at coordinate 47,366,007 of NC_134489.1, read as the reverse complement.
CTCTTCTCCATGTGATAGTTAGTTATGTGTGGATGAGATTTTATCTTTGGGGGCTCTGACTGGGCTGTGCACTGTATGTATTTTTTTGTCAGCCTTCCCTCTTCTCTCCCCTGCTCCCTCTCTAGCTACCAGTGATGTTTTCTAAGCATTATCATACCCCATGCATCGAGACCTCTCCTAATCCTCAGCCTGCTGGGGAAAGAGACACGACCATGCTTTTGATGTAATCTTTCTAATTAATGAGAATAATTAGGTTTCAGGAGCTCAAATATCAGAAATCTCCCTGTCAGTATTACCAAGGAAGAGGAAATACACCCCCTGATGGGGAGCTCCCGTCAGCCCTAATAATCTTGGTATCTGTGCCCCCGCCCTTCCTTTGCATTCCAAACCAATGTACAAGGGAGAAATGCTCTGCCGGATAAGAGAGCGGGAGTCAATGAATGATGCTCTGCAGAATAAGAGAGCAGGGATTGCCTAATTGGCAGGAAATGTATCCCTTCACCACATGCCTTTAGACTGTAAGTGGTTAGTGGTATTTTTTTTATAATAATGCTCTGCAGAATGTGGAAGACAGGCAGTGATCAGCATGTGCAATGCTCTGCAGAATGTGGAAGAAAGGCAGTGATCAGCATGTGCAATGCTCTGTAGAATGTGGAAGAAAGGCGGTGATCAGCATGTGCAATGCTCTGCAGAATGTGGAAGAAAGGCGGTGATCAGCATGTGCAATGCTCTGCAGAATGTGGAAGAAAGGCAGTGATCAGCATATGCAATGCTCTGAAGAATGTGGAAGCAAGGCCGTGATCAGCATGTGCAATGCTCTTCAGAATGTGGAAGACAGGCAGTGATCAGCATGTGCAATGCTCTGCAGAATGTGGAAGAAAGGCGGTGATCAGCATGTGCAATGCTCTGCAGAATGTGGAAGAAAGGCGGTGATCAGCATATGCAATGCTCTGCAGAATGTGGAAGAAAGGCGGTGATCAGCATGTGCAATGCTCTGCAGAATGTGGAAGAAAGGCAGTGATTAGCATGTGCAATGCTCTGAAGAATGTGGAAGCAAGGCAGTGTTCAGCATGTGCAATGCTCTGCAGAATGTGGAAGACAGGCAGTGATCAGCATGTGCAATGCTCTGCAGTGTGTGGAAGAAAGGCAGTGATCAGCATGTGCAATGCTCTGCAGAATGTGGAAGAAAGGCGGTGATCAGCATGTGCAATGCTCTGCAGAATGTGGAAGCAAGGCAGTGATCAGCATGTGCAATGCTCTGCAGAATGTGGAAGAAAGGCGGTGATCAGCATGTGCAATGCTCTGCAGAATGTGGAAGAAAGGCGGTGATCAGCATGTGCAATGCTCTGCAGAATGTGGAAGCAAGGCAGTGATCAGCATGTGCAATGCTCTGCAGAATGTGGAAGCAAGGCAGTGATCAGCATGTGCAATGCTCTGCAGAATGTGGAAGACAGGCAGTGATCAGCATGTGCAATGCTCTGCAGAATGTGGAAGAAAGGCGGTGATCAGCATGTGCAATGCTCTGCAGAATGTGGAAGAAAGGCGGTGATCAGCATGTGCAATGCTCTGCAGAATGTGGAAGCAAGGCAGTGATCAGCATGTGCAATGAATGCTCTGGACAGAATCTGATACCTTCCACCATGTAAAAGGGGCAGGGGACCTCTCTCATAATTTACCTGCCTTGTGTCCCCTCTATCTATATCCTCTCTCTGCCTGTCTTTCCCTCTCCAGGTGTATTCTGTTTCCTCTCTCCTGCTAGGGCAGAGCTCTAGCAGTGTGAAGGTCACAGGCACCTTTTGCTGACACATCACTAGAGATATTACAAACTAAGTAAATCTTGACCGCAGTACATGAAAAAAAAGCAGTTTAAAACTTTTAACCCTGTCCTATCATATGGTTATCACTGGCTTTCATATTTAGGTACCATTTGCAAAGATAGAAAACACCCTAATCTTATCACAACATTTTTTATAACCCTTCTCAAAATACTTTACACTGCAATTTCTGCACTAAACTCAAGGGGTAGAGAGCCCACTGCTATTTATTTCTGCACACCCTACTCCTGCACTCACTCCCCATGCAAATTACTCACCACAGCTGTTTCTCCACCCAAACACACATCACCCTGTAAATCCTTATAAAAACCCGATATCACATGTTATTCACTGCCCCCTAAAACACACATTACTCATCGTTTTTTTTATGGACCACAATCATCCACATTTTTGTAAAATAGAAATTTCACACTGCTCTCATGAAGAAAAAAAAACAGCCTATACTTTTCCTGCACTGACACCCTCCTTTTTACACACACACACACACACACACACACACACACACACACACACACACACACACACACACACACACACACACACACACACACACACACACACACACACACACACACACACACACACACACCCTCCCCTCCCCCCCCTGCTTGGAAGAGATATTTAATTAGGAGTTCTGATAATAGTCTAGAATATTAATTTATATGCTGCCTGCAAGGCTTCTGGGACTTTTAATGGGTGCCTAACAAGGCATCAATTAGACATTTGCATACATTTTGGAAGGATATTGGGTGGCAGAATTCATATTGCCAGTTTTAAAATGTGTGCAACACCTGTGAGGGACAAGAGACAATGAAAAAAGAGTCAGACAAAATTTGAGGAAGACATTACAATTATGGAACACAAAGTAGAAGATTTAGAGAACTTTAAGGATATAGAAAAGAAAGTTAAATTAAGAACTGATAAAATTGAAAAAGAAACAATTCTGTTAAAACAATGGAAATTCAGGAGAGATAAGGAAAATTCAATAATAACTGTTATAGAACATATGAGCATGGAAACAAAATAAACAAGATAATAAACAAGAATCTAATGGATCAATCTCAATTAATACCCAGTCAGGTCATCAAAATAAATATTTTGCATACAAAACTAATTATCCGATTGCAGTACAGTATATGCATCGATAAGTGGGAAAAAGGTAGTGCTTCACTTTAAGTACATTTTCGCTTTACATACATGCTCCGGTTCCATTGCGTACGTGAATGCGGGGTATGCCTGTATATATCAGACACAGACACACCTTTAGTTATATAGTGTCTCCCCCTTATAGTTATATACAGATTGACCTATCAAATAATGGGGGGGGGGGGGGAGGAATGTGTTCCTGTTTAATATAATTATATATATCCGGTCACTGCTTGGCAGACACCAGCAGCACCTCAGACTGCATGATTCCGAGTGAGCGGCGCTGGAGCGGGTTCTATGGTTCTGGCTTTAGCTCTGGTTCAGTTTCTATGACCCTGTTTCTGGTCTCGTGCTCTTTTATACACCTCGGTGGCTCCGCCCCTTCCTCTCATTGGGTGGCAGGTTGGCTCTGGCGGGTAAGATCCTAAGCCCCGCCCCTTAAAGAACGTTTACTTACCATGGGGACAGAGCACGTGGCCAGCACAACCAACGGGCTCACCCTCTCACCCTCCCCCCAACTTTAAACACACAAGCTGCGTGGCACGGAATATGAGAACCTCCGGTATTTCTCGTGGTTACATTATCCCATTTATTAAGATTGATCTCACTCCATAAAAAGTGACCTAATAAAGTGCTTTGTTGTGAAAAAAAAAAACTAATTATCATTCCCAAAAGGAACATCGAAATTGGGAGGATAATAAAAATAGATATTTTCAAAACAAAGATAGGCGTGGGTCTGGGAAATATAGAAATAGAAAACAAAGTTGGAAAGGAAATAAGAAATACACGGCCAAGAAACAAATTTACCCCATCAGAGAGGAAGAAAGGGAAGAAGTCTTTCAAGATGATGAAAACCCTACCACTTCAGCTGCATCGCTGTCTTTTTTAGAGAAAAGACAATTCCGGGACAGACCAGGGGAAGTAGAGAAAATACAATTACATCACCAAGAAGGACACAAACTAACAACAAGATAGGAAGATAGGAAGCCCACAAAGAGAGGAACTAGAGGAGGAGTTAAAGCCACCAAAAAAACAAACACTATAGATACCCCCCCTACTGGTATTTTTAATTTAAGTAATATAGTTTTGACATCTGAACAAATGAATGTATTATGCAAGGGATTAGTCTTTGGGCCTACAAGAAAGATTAATACTTTTAACACTACATAGACTTTAACAAGTTTGCTAGAAATTTAACCTTAAAAAGTATTTCTTGAAGCAGAATGGTACCTACGAGACGACAAGTGATAAAATTACATCCTGTGAAAGGTATACACATACGTCCTGTAAAAATAACTCAATATTCTACCCTAGCTATTTTATGGGTGGACATATAGATACCTTTAGTAAACTTGTTCAAGAAAATATTGAGCGATTAGATATGTCCGAAAAATCAAGAAACAAAAAGAACATGACCAAAAAAGAACTAGAAGCAGTGCAGGAATTGACCAATAGGGAGGGCACTGTGATAAAATCTGCAGATAAGGGGGGTGGGGTGGTAATCCTTAATAGAAAAGATTACGGCGCAGAGGCTCTTAGATTATTATGTGATTCAGAAACATATGTTGGATTAGAAAGGAACCCCACGGAAGCATTCCAAAAAGATCTATTGGAATTGCTGAATAGAGGTTACAAAGATGGAATTCTGAATAAATGTGAATGGGAATATCTAAATGTTGAATCACCACGAATCCCAATTTTCGATTATTTGCCCAAGTTGCATAAGGATGCCACCCACCCCCCAGGTCGCCCAATAGTGTCAGGGATTAAATCTCTCACTGCAAACCTTTCAGGATATATTGACCAATTTTTAAAAGAACCGGTCAAAAAATTGAAATCTTATGTAAAGGACACTATTCAAGTGTTAAATATCCTGAAAGATATAGAATGGAGAGATAGCTATACCCTAGTCACATGCGATGTGTGTTCATTATACACCATGATAGATCACATACAAGGTTGCACTGCGGTTCAGGACAATTTGACACAAAATGGAGATTTAGATCCAAAACAGATAAATTCATTATTAACTGTATAGGACATATCTTGAGCCATAATTACTTCTGGTATAATGATCAATACTTTTTGCAGGTGTGGGCAACTGCAATGGGTACCAGGTTTGCACCAAATTATGCAAATATCTTTATGGGTATGTGGGAGGACCAATTTATTTGGTCCGATCATGAGTTTGGCGCAAACCTGGTATCCTGGCATCGTTATATAGATGATGTTCTCCTCATCTGGGATGGTAGCCTGGATCATCTTGAGGTGTTTCTAGCACGTCTCAATGAGAATCCGTACAATTTAAAATTTACACATAAATTCAGCAAAGTGGAAATTGAATTTCTAGACCTCAAAAAAGTAGACACTTATAACTTTTTATTGGGGGACAGCGAACATTCAGAAAAATGGATTAATAACATCCCAGTGGGCCAACTACAAAGATTGAGGCATAATTGTACGCAAGATAATGTTTTCCAACAACAAGCACATGAATTAATGGGGAAATTTCAGGATAATAAGTAAAAAAAGAAATAGTACAAGATGCATATACCAAAGTATCTAATATGAAGCGTTCAGATTTGATTCAGTATAAAACAAAAGAGAGTACAGATCAAAGGAAGGAAGATGGAAAAATATCAGTACCATGTATAACCAGGTATAACAGCTCTGCAGGAGATATGAGTGGAGTACCTCAGGGATCGGTACTGGGACCCCTGCTTTTTAACTTGTTTATTAATGACCTTGAGGTTGGCATTAAGAGCAAAGTCTCCATCTTTGCTGATGATACTAAATTGTGTAAGGTAATAGAATCAGAGCAGGATGTAATTTCTCTTCAGAAGGACTTGGAGAGACTGGAAACGTGGGCAGGTAAATGACAGATGAGGTTTAATACAGATAAATGTAAGATTATGCATTTGGGATGCAAGAATAAAAAGGCGAATTACAAATTAAATGGGGATAAATTGGGGGAATCCTTGATGGAGAAGGATTTAGGAGTGCTTGTAGACAACAGGTTTAGCAATAGTGCCCAAAGTCATGCAATAGCTGCAAAAGGAAACAAGATCTTATCTTGCATAAAACGGGCAATGGATTGAAAGGAAGTAAACATAATTATGCCCCTTTACAAAGCATTAGTAAGACCACACCTTGAATATGGAGTACAATTTTGGGCACCAAAAGAAAATACATTATGGAACTATAGAGAGTGCAGAGAAGAGCCACCAAATTAATAAAGGGGATGGACAATCTAACTTACGAGGAGAGGCTAGCTAAATTAGATTTATTTACATTAGAAAAGAGGCATCTAAGAGGGGATATGATAAATATATTCGGGGACAATACAAGGAGCTTTCAAAAGAACTATTCATCCCACGGGCAGTACAAAGGACTCGGGCCATCCCTTAAGGTTGGAGGAAAGGCGATTTCACCAGCAACAAAGGAAAGGGTTCTTTACAGTAAGGGCAGTTAAAATGTGGAATTCATTACCCATGGAGACTGTGATGGCAGATACAATAGATTTGTTCAAAAAAAGGTTGGACATCTTTTTAGATAGGAAAGGTATACAGGGATAAACCAAATAAGTAAACATGGGAAGGGTGTTGATCCAGGGATTAATCCGATTGCCAATTCTTGGAGTCAGGAAGGAATTTATTTTTCCCCTTATGAGATATCATTGGATTATATGACTCTGGGGTTTTTGTTTGCCTTCCTCTGGATCAATAAGTAAGTATAGATATAGGATAAAGTATCTGTTGTCTAAATTTAGCATAGGTTGAACTTGATGGACGTATGTACGTCTTTGTTCAACCTCATCTACTATGTAACTTTGTAGTATATCAGGAACATTTTTCCTAAACATTGGGGGATCCTACACAAGGACTCAATTCTTCAGTAAATTTTACTGTCAAAACCAGAGATAATCTTCACAAAAGCTTCAAATCTGAAGCAAAGATTGGCCCATAGCTGTTTAAAACGAGAGGGAGTAAGACCTATAACTGTGAAAAAAGTTTTTTTCAAATGTCAGAGCTGTAAAGGGTGCAAATTACACCCAAATTCACAAAAAAAACTTCAGATCTGTACAATCAGAAGTAACAAAAAAGAGTCATGATATAGAAGATCTCATAGACTGTAACTCTAGCTTTGTAATCTATATGTTACAATGTCCATGTAACAAACAATACATCGGAAGAACCCCACGTAAACTCAAAGTACGAGTAGCAAAAAACATCAAGAACATAGAGAAAGGCTTTGTTCAACACAGTGTCTCAAAACATTTCAAAGACCACCACTCCCAAGCTCCAAAAGGTCTAAAATTCTTTGTAATTGAAAAAATCAGACCAAATTGGAGGGGCGGTAATCAAGTAATCAAAATTTCCAGACAAGAGACCTACTGGATATTTGTGTTGAAGACACTTGCACCACGAGGTCTCAATATTGATATTGACTTGGGATCATTTCTCTGAGACTGACAGCCTTACTCTATGGTCGGAGGTGGAATGTATATTGTAACAGGTGTAATCTGAAGTGTAATCTGAATGTTTCATATTCTCTATTTCTGATATTTCTATTATTATGGTTGGGCATTTTCTAAATACATTGTTGGTATTAAGTGTATATGCATTGTCCATTATATGTTATCAGGGTATAGCAGAATCAGAATTAATGTTTATTATAAACTGTGTCCCTTAAAAATATATGTGCGAATTATGTGGATACAATTAATCTAATTGTTTAGTGATAAAATATGTGCGGATTATTTGCAGATATACTGTAACAAAATGAGATGTTAAATGTATGTTTGTAAAGATGATTGTATTTACAGATGCAGCCACGAGTATTAGAACTCTTGCCTTTTAAATTCTGGGGCAGTCTCACAGTAAATGCCTCAACATTTCTGTGAGATTCTTAATGGCCCATCGGATTAACACAGCAGAGGTCCCTACAGTCCCAGTTTGAATGGGACTGCAGGGATCCCCTGCTGTGTTACTCCGATAGGCCGTTAAGAATCTCACAGAAATGCTGAGGCAATGTTGAGGCATTTACTGTGAGACTGCCCCAGAATCTCCCAGAATTTCCCAGGCAAGTGTTCTAATACTGGTGGCTGCATCTGTATGCAATGGAACAAGTTTTGAATATATATATATAAGGAGAAATAATAAGAATAAAATATGATTCTAAATACAAACACCATCTAAAAATGTAGGTACTATAATACATATCAATTGAATTAAATATTGGATGAGGGGGATTTTGAAATTGAATTCAAATATTTGTAATAAATATATTGGATATTTCGGAAATAAATAGTCTAATCATGGGGTAGGTTAGAAAGGGTATTGAAATCAGAGTGGGTAGTTTTATAATCATAGGTCAGATGGTGATATAATTCTTCAGTATCTAGGGTGTATAATTCGAGAAATTAATGGGCAGTGTGAGTCTGTGTCCAATTATAGGGTAGGTTGAAAAGTGAATTGAATTTGGAGTGGGTCCCTCTAATTGTATTATACATGGGTGAGGGAATCTCTCATGAACAAGGGAGTTTAATTAGAGAATTAGAGAGGGCAGCATATTTCTGTTTCAATAAGTTTGGACCATTAGATAGCAAGTTAATTGTAATCATGATAAAAGTGATATATCTTTATATACAGGGGGGCTAATGATAAGACATGTGGAATCTCCTTATAAATATATAAAAATATCTATTGAAGGAAGTCTCGGTCACAGTATTCGTTTTTAATTAATATATAAGGTGTTTCAATCAATTACAGACTGCATGCTTGGATCAAATTGACAATTAAGCATTTAATAAGTGAACCAATCACAAATGGGAAGTGACGATATAACCCCAGGTAGGGACAGGTATAGGGACATCAGTCCCTGATGAAGCCACAATAGTGAAATGCATAAGGCGTGTTAGCCAGTACACAGGAGTGTATAGGTGCGAAGCGGCAGGTATCCAGACCGTATGCAGTTACCGGCATCCAGCGTCAACAGCGGAGCAGAGCTGGAATCTCGTGAGACTGAGACGCGATCATGTGACGTGGAAGCGGCTGTGAGTGCATGTGGATGCCAGTATTCTATCAGCAACGAGTGTGAGATACTCAAATAATAGAAAATGGAAAAATATATTAGACAGCACACAAAGTATGTATAAAGAGAAAACTGGTGGTGCAGTCACAGGGTTGAGGGAAGTACCAGGTGACCACGGTCTTCCTGGGAACGGGCCTGAAGAAGGGGTTTCCATACCCCGTAACGTTGCCCCCCTTGCCCCCCTTGCCCTGGACTTTTAACCCCCTCGTGTTTCCTCTCCCTCCCTCCCACCTTTTCTCTCCCCCCCTTCCCTGTCTTTTTCCCTGTCTAAGTACATAGTGCTCTTTTGGTCTTTGTTTGACCATTGTGTGCATCATATGTGTATCATTAAATTTTTCTTTGGCTGATCCATTTACTCTTTGCTTTTCTATTTGAGTGCTGGGAACATTTGAGTGTTATATATACTCAAATAATAGTCTCAACTGCCTTTTTACTATGCATGAAATGTGAGTTTATTACTTACTATGGTATTTTAATGAAAGGTGTTACACTATATTGTGTCCCCTACTTTGCTTTACATGTCCGTGGTAAATACATGGGACGGAGGAAGCGTGTTTAAAATCTAACCTGAGGGGATCCCGTTTCTATCCTGTTTGGAGTGTGTGGAGCAGTGACAAATATCCCAAAGGGTACAGCGTGGGCTGAGATATCATGCAGAGTTCCTGATCCCTGTGTGGATAAAGGCTTTAATTTGTCTGACTAATTGTGAGTGCATATCTTACCAGCCTAAGAGTGTCAACTATTTTGAACATACTACCATGTTTTCTTCTCTTTTTCTCTTCCTAACTTTTGTGCTTAGGTCATTCTTCTGATGTTACTATATATGTTTCATATGTTTTTATAATGTTAGTATGGATGTATTAGGTATTTGTATTAGGATTAAATATATTCATGTGATAGAATCAGCAATCAGAACATATATACTACACAGGTGTTAAGCTAGTGCATATTTAATTTGATTGGTTCCTGGGAATATATATACGCAGCTAGTGTACTCAGAATCCATCCCCTGAAGAAATCAGTCTATCTAAAGAAACGCGTAGGGTCACATGGGCTGCTGATGTCAAGGCGTTTATGTGCGGTTTACCTACATTGAGGAACCAGGGATATCCGCGGTACCATTTAATTTGTTCCCTGCCCGGAACTAAAGACACCAGAAATTTGTTTCCGGAGGATTGATCTGTCGGCTGTTGACATTGTGAGTTCCTGCAGGACGGAGACTCGTAGTGGACAGTCCAGACGGTCAGAGCAGAGTTCCAGCAACCTGATTGGAGCATGAGTATTATCTCATAAAACACCTAAATACTATTTTTGTTTGTGTGTTTTACACTGTGAGCTATAGAATTGATTTAATTCATTTTTTAGAAATAATGCACCATGATCGGGCACTTTTTCTTTTCTTTATTTTCATACAGGCTTGTGAGGGAAGGTCGTTGTGCCCACAAAGAAGGCTGCTAGTATCCTGTTTAGTGCACCAAACAATTGGGAACATTTAATCAGTGGACTCAAATACGTATGTTTTTTGTATTTTGGACTTCCTTTTTTATCTATACAGTACATTTTTTTGAGACATATTTTTCATATACTGAATTTTGATTTTTTTATACAATATAATTTTTACACTTTCATAACATTTTTATTTTTTCCATTTTTTCATAATTTTTATATATTATATATATTTTCATATATATGGTTTATACAATTTTAGATTAATATTAATCATTCTAATAATTCATAAGCTTTGTATTTTGACATGAGCAACACATGGTTATATTTTTAATTGGTCATTTCACATTATACCAATCAGTAGGTATTAAATTTATCTAGATCTGTACACTAATCATTAGCCTAAGTACAAGGGGCTTTAGATTATACTATACCTATAATTATATATTATCACCGGTCATATGGGCACAGTCTTTTCATTGTCTCTCTCTCTATATATCTATATCTATATCTATATATATATATATATATATATATATATATATATATATATGTGTAGCCCCCTTTCCCCGGTGTCAGGGTGACTATGTGTGCTGCTAATACCTGCGTGGCACACAGGAGGCCTGATCCTCCACCACTGGGAGCCTGGGGTGTATGTATCAGTATCTACTAAAAGTGCCTCAACCTGAGAGGGATCCTTATGCAGTAGGATGGCCCCTCCCATGACAATATACCCAGTAATGCACACACAAAGTATGGGTAACAGTATTTACTGTAAGGTACTAAACAATAACTATGAACACACAGTATACATATACAATATACATATACAGTATAGCTTATACGGACCCGCGGTGTATTCCCCACAGTAATTGGGTGCAGTGGCACCAGTGTCCCAGTGTCCAGGCCACGAAGGCCTATCCCTCCCCAAGTGTGTGACAGTGCTGCCCCAAGATGTATTGGTGCACTTGTGGAAAATACCAGCTCCAGCCCCGTGGGTCGCTGAGTAAGGCCAAGTTACGGTCAGTCTGTTCCACCGAAGATCCGCCTCCGTGTGGGGTGGCCACCAACCGGAGCGTCCCACCTTTATATAGTCTCTGAGATAAGGGCCTGGTCTGGTCACTGATGCAGGCCACACACACCTCGTGCATCCGTCACCAGTACAAGGGTACTAGCACTAACAGGCTAAGGGGCGGATCCCTATCTGAGGAGCCTTCCCTATAGCACCACAAGCTACAGATAGTCGGGGTGTAGCTGGGATCTGAAAGGGGGACACTCTGGCATAGTCCAGCGGCACACTTCTCCCTGGACCTTACCTATCCCTTTGCTGTCCTGCTCCCGACTGAGTAACTGCTCTAACTATCCAAACTGTCCTAACTGTCCTATTGGCTGCTGTGGATCATGTGGTATAGCAGCCCCAGAGGCTGTTGGGAACTGTAGCTCCCTTGGAACCTATTCCCCTGGTGGCTGCCATTCCTAGGGGCACTCTGCGCATGCTCACATGGCCTTTATCCTGCGCCAACAACCAATATGGCCACCGCGGCCTCCAGCCGCACTGCGCTGTGCAGCCACATTAAGATGGCGGTTCTTTGCTGCCCCGAGCCACCACAGAGTCTCAGCAACCCGATTCCCAGCCCATCCGATGCCACGCTTCCCGCCCATCTCCCCGCCCGACCGGCGGGTCCGCCTTGATGTTTGGTGGCACCCGCAACGGCCGCAGCCTCCCACGTGTCAGCGGAGGTTAGTGGGGAATCGGGGGGCTGAGGACCATGGGGGAAGCCCAGAGGGGACCTGGGCTATATATATATTAAATTAATACATCTATATTTTTATGTGGCAGTACACAATGCTCTCCCGGGCAGAGTAACCTTTAAAAATACACAGGCAGCCAAAGCTCTTTGTTTCCTCTGTTCTATTATTAAAAATGTCAGGTGCATGCAGCTGAGCTGTGAAGAGATCTGTGCTGCACTGGGCTTGGCAGAGCTGTGTATGGAGCTGTTACTACTCTGCTGTATTGAGATTCGCAGAGCTGTACTGAGCTGTAACATTCTTTTCTGAGCTCACTCTGTACAGTATATATATCACATGGGATGTTTAATCCTGTATCTCTTTTTCTGTGCAACACATTACAAACATGTTCTTAGGTGGGAAGTGCTCAGTTGTGATACACAGAGTAAGATACTGAGGTAATTTAATAACTACACCCATTAGCAACTGGCATCTCTACAAAAATCTTAATAAAATGAAACAATTACACATTGGAGCTTTTCAAATTACTCTTTTTCTACTGGTCAAGAGAGTTGTCCATGCCTGCTCCTGAATATTTGTCATTCTGCCCCCAAAAAGGGATTTCTCAGTCTGTTATCGGCCAAAAACTCTTATTGAACTCAATGGGAGATTTTGTCCAATATTTTGTCCAAATTACTGTCTAGGAGTATATTGGTTTAACCCCTAAATCAATGTTGCTTTGTTAAGTATGCGACAAGTTGTCACTAACTACTATTCCTCAGAAGTTAGTTCCGTGTGGCAGATCTGAGAGATTTCTCCCTCTCTGCAAAGTGTAAGTGTGAAGTAGCAGATTCAAGTGACTTATCACAGATAAAAATAGCTACAGGATTCATACTGTATTTAAAACTTGTTCTGTGACCTAAGCAGGAGCGGTGTTTAAATCTAGGCCTAGGAAGTCTGTCTATCCAATGCTGCCAATCTCCCATACATTTATGGAAACAGGGTGTTAAAATAAAAGGAAGGCAGGAAACAGAAATTTCATGATAGAAGTGTGGTACAGGAAAAATTCTGAGCTACAGAAAGCATCAGAACGTGTGTGTATATACTGGAATAGCAAGGGTTGTTGAAGAGTAGGACAGAATAGGCAGTGGTGCAGAATAGGACTGAAGTGCAGTAATGTGTATAACGGGTTGGTACTGGAGTAGAATGGTGTGCTGCAGGGTAGGTGCCATGACAACTTTCGCTAATAACGATAGCGACGTATGATGTCAGCGGTCGCGAGCATGTCGCCGTTATTATAAGCGCGGCCTAAGAGACAGCCAGAGGAAGAGACAGCTAGAAAGACAGCCAATAAAGACATGGACCCGACTAGGACGAAATGGACGGTTCATCATACCAAGGAGGTATTCGTGTGAGTGCGGGACTAGCGTGTAAGCCAGCCCCTTTGCTCATTTTGAGGAGGAAAGTGTCCTGATAATATCATAAAATATGATGTATTTTAATCAATCTGGTGCTTATGGGGTTAATGTAGCGAAATTTCGATTATACAACTACAATACATTGGGTTTATGATAGAGGACTTAAATTGGGGGGAGGGGGGAAAGTCATTAAAAGTGATACAGTATATGCATTGTTTAGATGGCAATAAATGATCGCCAGACCCCTGGGCTGTTAGGCTCAAAGGAAACTAACATTCCTGAGACATCCCTTATGTATCACAGAAAGTCAGTAATGACTCATAAAACTTTGGTCTCGGTTTAGGCCACCGCTAAGTTTCCCGAACAGTTGCATAAATTTGTATTCATGCAACCGTCTCTCTTTCGGTGTTCTAAGATTAGCTTTGAGTATGGCCACCTTCAGATCATTCATTTTATGGCCAGAGACAGAGAAATGTTCACCGACAGGACTGTCTCTTGTTCTGCGTGTGATGCTGTGGCGATGTAGATTAATTCTCTTGTTTAGCCCCTGTCCCATCTCACCTATGTAGTAGCAGCCCCCTGGGCATTTCATGCACATGATGAGGTACACGACATTGCTGGAGGAACAGGTGAACCTTCCTCTAATTTTGTACTCCAAATTCCTGTGTGGTATTTGTATTGTGCCCACTGTGTGAAGCATTGCGCAGGTTTTGCATCTTGGGTCCTGGCATGGTCTTATTCTGTATTCAGTTGTACTGTTGAATACTTTACTACTCACCATCATTTTCTTGAGATTATGAGGTTGTCAGTATGATAATACTGCACCGACACACTTTATTCGAGCAAATACCCGGTATGTACCTGGCAGATACCTGGAATGCGCCACTCCTCACCTCTGACAAGCCCCGTTGCATTTGCCTTCCCAGCCTGGGTTCATGCCTGGCTGATGGGCGGCTGATCTGTTAAATGATAATGATTAGGATTTAATAGGCTGCAAAGCTTCGCGTGTCTACCAGATGGCATAAATTCATGAATTGTAATGCAGTATATATATATATACTGTGCAGTATTGCAGCCAGCGGGAATAAAATGCTTCAATCCCTGCTTGGAAAATAACTCAATGCACTCGGGCAGAAAACAGTCACAAACCTCAATACACCCGGGTATACCCGAATTCGTGGGACTAGCCAAGCTCGAATAAAGTGTGTCGCCAGTGTAAGGGTGTTTCAGGGAAGACTTGTTGCAGTCTTGTATCTTCCTGGAGAATGGGTTGTAGTTCCCTGGCGAACTTGCGTAGGGCTTCTAGGTGCGAGTTATATGTGACCACCAAAGGTACCCTGTCGCATGTCTCTTTCACTTCTTGGTATTGTGGTGGATTTGCAGGTCTACAATTCTGTTTTGATATCCACGGTTCTGATCTCAAGGCTTCAATCCGCTGGCCTCTCTCTGCTGTGTCGGAGCATATCCGGTTGTACCGTATGGCTTGACTGTAGATTGTTGGATGCTCAGTGTGTGTCGGGTGGAAGCTGTTGTCCCTCAAATAGCTGGCTCTGTCTGTAGGACAGGGTTTTTAAGTAAAACCCTTTCTTGCTTTATTCATTGTAGATCAGTGTATCTCGAAAGCTCGCACAAATAAAAGCATTTTGTTAGCCACAGAACGGTATCGTCTATTCTTTTTTGATTGTTAAGCTCGGCTAAATATACATATATATTATATATATATAACTAATGCTTTTAGGCTCTGCATGAACTGTTGCATGCTCTGGAGATAGTATTTACATTTTTGTACACATTTTGCTACAACAGATCTTTGTTAAGCGCATGGTATTTTCTAAAATAAGCAGCGACTTGAGCCCCTGCAGATATATATTAATTTACATATTTTGCATAATTTCTTGGGTGGTGGCAATGGATAGACATGATTGCAATTGAGTAAGGGGTTAATATTAACTCATTGAAAGTATCTTGCACAGGAGAAAGGTGAGTTGGCAAGATTATCCGTGTGTATCTAAGTCACTTGTCTGCTGTTTGTGACAGATGGCATATGGGGACAGATTGAGGGGAGATATTGTTAGTTTGTAGGACCTTTGCGAAGGTGAAAAGTGGGCCAGCTTGAGAGCTGTTTATTAACCCTTGTCCTGTATGCAGGTCACATACTCACAGGTGTGCCGTATGTGACAACTGGTGGCATAGCAGTGGGATAACAATTTACATTTTTTGTTCATATCGGAGCTTTTTAGTGGTTTGTATTTATGTCTACGGGACAAAACACTAAAAAATGACTGACTTTTGTGTGAGTCTTGCGAGAGATCACAGCTCAGTACCCCTTAAGCTATTGCTCAGTGCTATTTTTATAAAACATACAAACAGACAGTTTCGTACCCTTCCCCTCTTGTTTTTCTTTTGCTATCTTTTTTATTTTGACTAAAGTGTAGGGAACGTGGCTGCTTTATACTGGTGCTAGACGAAAGAGATGCGGATGACTCAGTGTCAGGAGCGTGATCGCCAAAGTCTGGGTAAAAATAAAGAAGAGCTGATACAAATCTTGCTGGAAAATGATACAGAGAAAAGTGTTACACTGGACCAGGACACCCATAGCCGTGGAACTGAGGGAGGCCTAGCCCATGAAATTAGTCACGGGTCAAGAAACCCAGTACTGTCATATTCTGAGGACTCCAGCAGTTCTCAGACTGCTAGTGCCCTGGATGTGTATTTGCAAACGACTCTCAAGTCCCTGAGACCATTAAATGACACTGTCATGATAATATCATGAGCTATTATGTTTTTTAACCAATCTTGTGCTTAAGGGGTTAATGTGGCAGCAGTTTGGGTTTAATAATACAATATATTGGGTTTATGACAGGTCAAGGCTTTTTTGGGTCTGTGCTGGTCTTCATAGAGGACTTAAGTGGGGGACGGGGGCTATCACAGATTTCGCACTTAAAGTGAAAATTGTGTTGTTTAGAAGGTCCTAAACTATAATCAGAGACTAGTCTGTCAGCCTCAAAGAAATCTAAATGTTTGTGAATAATTACTGATGCATTCCAGAGAGAGGTGACACACGTTAAGCTTTTGTTGGAGGAGTTTATTAAAAATGAAAATATCATGTGACGTCATCTACTGAACATAATAAGAGTTAAGTGTGTGTTTGTGGCAAGGAGTCACATGCAATGAGACCACACACTGCATGGGTAAGATGTGTCAAGGACAGAAATCCATTTGTCAATCAAATTTAGGATCAAGACAGTCGTGATTAGTCTTGTTGCATTCGTCAGGACCGCCAGAATCTATTGATGTGACCAACATGTATCTAAGTATTAGAGAAGGAAAGTTATGAGTGTGTTTATATACTGAGGCAAAACATAAACGTCGTTTGGTAGAAATGTTTTTTTTCTGTGTCGTAAAACTTTCAATCTCGCAGCTGATTTATGACAAGGGTGGGCTTATGTTGTTTCAATGGGGAAAAAATAGTACATACTGTAAGACATAGCAAGGTAATATGAAAATCAGATTTCAACAAAGGTGTGTTTTGAACCAAACACATCATTTCTCATATTTACTTCGCCAGTGACCTCTCTGGGAGAAAATCCTGACATATGGTAACGTAATGTATAGGAATTTCTGGTTTATTTTTATTCCGTTATTTTAAGAAACTGTCCTGCAATTACTGTAATTGTACTGTATGTTATTGTAATCCTTTTTCTGTAATCTAAGCACTGTATTTTTATATATATTAAAACATTTAATAAGTGATGCTTTGGGGCTCTGAATGAACTGTTGCACGCTCTGGAGAGAGTATGTACATTTCGAGCACATTTTGCGACAACAGATTTTTGTGGTTAAGGGCACTGTTTTTCTATAATAAATAGGGACCTGAGAACCTGTCAGATATTTTTTTTTTGTATATTTTATTTGGATAATTCTTGGGTGGTAGAAGTGTATAGATATGATTGCAATTAACTAAGGGGTTAATATTAACTCATTGAAAGTACCTTGCAGAGGAGAAAGGTGAGTTGACTAGAGTAGACGTGTGTATTGCATATCTAAGTCATGTGCTCACTGCTGTGCTGTTCGTGACAGATGGTATATGGGGACAGAGTTAGATATTGTCCATTTGAGGGTCTTTGCGAAGGTGAAAAGTGGGACAGCTTGCGAGCTGTGTATTAACCCTTGTCCCGTATACAGTCATGTGCTCACAGGTGTGCCGTACATCACATACGCAATGCAGTTGCAGCTCATCATCCAGTTCCAAGAGCGTGAGGCTGAGAGAAAGACAACCTTCAGAACGCAAAGCAGTGAGATATGGTGCAGAATGCGAAGCAGAAAGAAAAACGTAAGCAGCTGCAAATGCTAGACACGCTGCAGACTTAAGGCTGGAACTTGCCAAGCTCCAGAGTGCATCGCCAGCACCAAGCAGCAGAGAATCCAGCCCTTCCCAACGCCATATGGAGCATTTCTCAAGCCTGGCAAAAGAGGGGCACCTGGACACTTTCCTGCATGATTTTGAAAAAACCTGCAGGCAGCATCAGTGTCCATGGGGTCAGTAGGTAACATATCTTATGCCCAAATTTAATGAAAAAGCCCTGAATGTTTTTGCTAATCTTCTTGCATAATTTGACAAGATTATGTGGCCATCAAAGATGCATTGCTGCACCATTTCAATATCACTCCTGAAATCTAATGCCAAAAGTTCAGAGACCTTAAGTGTTTTTTCTGAGCTGCTGGGGCGTCTGAGATCTTTGTGCAAGCAGTGGGTTTAGGGGCTGGAATTTGAGAGCTTTGAGGGGTTATTGGATCTTATAGGTCATGAGCTATTTTTAACCCTGTGCCCACCTGAAGTGAGAGAGTGGGTGAAGGACCGAGTTCCTAAGTCAGCCACAGAGGTGGCCAGCTTCCAGATTCCTATGTGGCTAACAGGAATCCAGCAGTTAACAAGGGCGTCTCAGGGTGGAAGGGGGGTAAATCCGAAGTAACCTCACAACCTCTTGTTACACATACTGAGGCTTCTTTGGGGCGATTGGCACATCGGGACAGGGGGCTACCCGCATGTAAACAACTGGGGCATATCAGCACCATCTACCCAAAAAGGAAGAGGACTGCAACTGCCTCTGGAGGGGATTGCCCAAGGTGCCTGTGTGGATCTGGGCTGCAGTGAAACAGAGGTGCCCACTTGCAGCGAGTCATGGTGGGTCAAAAACACACCTAAGGACTGAGAGACTCAGGTGCCATACTTACCCTGTTGCGGCCTGAGGAAATCATCCATGGAAGGACTCTGCATATGGGGGTTGCGGGAGGGGACCGACACATTTTGCCACTGGAAAGGATATACTTGAATTGTGTACTGGGCAGGATGTGCGGTAGGTGGGAATAATTGATGATATTCCTGCTAATGTCCTGCTAGTTACTGAACTTGGAAAGATGGTTACCCAATATGAGACCACTGTGACCCACCAAGCTCAGCAACCCGCTGAATAATTCCAGTTACTGATGGACACTGGGGACCAGGGAAGGGTGACTGACAGGGGGTTGTACAGAAGTGGGGGCCATGAGTATTTCCCAGTACAATTTATCACCACTAACCAGATGGTTGCAGGAGGTCCTGAGGGGGGATTGAGGGGGGATATAGCAAAGTGGGGGCCGGACGGAGAGTGCTTTCCATTACAGCTCGTTGTCACAGGGGACCCCGAGGGTAAGATTGAGTGGAAGTGTAACAGAATGGGGGGCAAATATAGTTTCCCAGTACAGCCCACCATCACAGAAGAGCCTCGGGGGATTGTGCCAAAGGGGGGGGGGGGGATTCCCATTACAGACTGTCATCCCAAGAAACCCAGAGGAAGTGTTAAAGGAGCGTTGTCCCAAATTAGGGGACCGTGGGGGTTTCCATTTGCAGGCCATCACCCTGGATCTGGCAGTATTTACGGACCTGGGGGACAGTGATAGGCCAGCACAGGCCCTGACTGCTGAAAGGCAGAGACAGAGAGAGGCAGTCACGGCAAGAAGGCAGAGCGAGAGAGGCTTGGAAAGGGAGATATAGAGACAGCAAGAGAGAGATATACAGCGAGGAAGAGTGACAGTTAGCCGAGGGGAGAAACAGTGGCTGGGAGAGATATAGACAGCAAGAGGAAGGAAGACAGTGAGGCAGAGAGACAGCCAGCAGTGGGAAGAGAGAAACTGGAAAGAGAGAGATAGGGACAATATGAGGGCAAGAGGCAGAGAAGCCGAGACCGAGAGACAGTCAGCAGAAAATTGAGAGAGAAGCTGAGAGAGGAATACAGTACAGAAAGAGGGACTACCAGAGCAAGAGACTGGGACCAAGAGACAGCAAGAGAGAGCATGAGAGGAAAGAAGAGAAAGCAAGGCTCGAAGATAGAATCTAAGGCTGCGCTTATAGTACTTGAAATCCGTTGCGGGTGCCCATAGTGGTCGCTACCGCGACGGTGCTGCACAGCGACATGGCGGCCAAGGATTTTCGTCTTGGCCAGCGACGGCAGTGTGAGGTCAATGTCACGAAAGCGGTTCAGTCAATGAGGGTGAATCGCTCATGGCCACGCCTCGGCGATGCCCCCTGTCACCCTCCCAAAGTCTCCTGCACCAAATCTGTGCATGGGCAGAGTGTCTATATTGGAACATCACTTAAATGCACTGTTGGGGTACAAGAACAGATCCATGAGTTAATAAAGAGGAGATAAGGCCATACAAATTACCTGAATGCCAGGCATCTGTTCTCCCAACTTCCTCCAGTTCCATAAAACCTTTACGGAAGAAAAGAATCAGAAAGAATAAAAATTAACGATCAAGAAAATTAATATTACTAATTGAAAAACACTCTTTGTCATGATTAACGTTTCCCCCAGGAAGAATAGATTTGCTGGTACAAATTCTAAGCTGCTCTGTACATTAGGCTTCCATTAATTCTGCAGAGGGCTGGGAGGTGACACAGTATGCCAGCTGAACTGCCAACGAATAAGGGTTTTTATATTTAATACTCTATAACCCCCTCTTGCTAAGAGTGTGGCTGCAGCCTCAAAAAAATATTTGCAATCTGCTTCCTGCTAAGAATATTTAACCCTCCAATCCTCTGTCAGTGCTTTCCACGTCTGTGATGGGGCAGTGTAGAAGGTGAAAATGCTATTTAAGCACCACAGACAGTTCCCCTGTACTTTCTGTGCTGAGAAATGCTACAGATAAATCAATACATGAAAGCTGAACTTAACTGTAAATTAGATTGTCTTTCCCCAATGACATTCCCTCTATTGTTGGTCTCATCAGCACAGTGACAGCAGACTCATGCCCTGAAGGCTTCCTAGATTATTTGTTCTACATTATTTGAAGTTGTTGGAAGCTCAAAAGGTCAAAATATCATAAGGGTCGTAAATCAAGCGAGAGAAAGGACACTAGTAGCAAAAGCATGGCAATGCAATGCCTGCATTTGCCAAACACAATTTACTACAGGTACCTCATCATTTTCCAAATGCATTTGTGTGTGCTGTGCTGGAGGCTTTTAAATTATAGGCAAACTATAAAATAGCTATAGTGTATAATGAGCAAGTTAATGAGATTGTTACTTCCAGGTAGAAGCTAGTTGTAAAAGAAAGCAAACCAGGGCCTTCTGATACATTCTCCATCTGCACATGAAAACAACAGTCTTCTTGTTATCATCCTATATGTGCTGCACCTAGGGCACTTATACTTACTGCTATCACTGTGTGTGATACTCATTGCACTTACACTTATTTTATTCACTGTGTATGTGTTACATCTAATGCACTTAGTTCTATTACTGTGTGTAATACAACTAATGCACTTACACTTACTGCTATCACTGTGTGTGTTATACCTAATGCCCTTACACTTACTGCTGTCACTATGGGGCATGTGCATCAAGTGCCGGTATGGGTTATTGCACCTGTTCTGGCATTTATTCCCATTGACTTCAATGGGAGTTAACATTGGAACAGGTGCTATAACCTGTTGTGGCACTTGATGCATGTGCTCCTATGAGTGTGATACCCAAATGCACCTACTGTACACTTACTGCTATCATTCTGTGTATGTAATATCTAATGCATTTACACTTACTGCTATTACTCTGTGTTACACCTAATTTACTTACACATACTACTATCACTGTGTGTTACACCTTCTGATCTGTGCCTGGATTGTATATTTAGACAACAAAACATGTTATATGGAATAAAATACACAAAACATGAACAAATAAAAACAACTTGAGAAACAAAAAACAATTATCTAGAACTGCTGCTGACTATAGATCCCCAGGGCATAGACTTTGCAATAAAGAAATATTTTTATTGCTCATTAATACTGAATTCTGCTCAGTGATAAATGGCTGACTCAGCAGAAAGGAGAGGACAGTACGTTAGATTTTATTAGGGAGGAGATGGAGTGAACCATGTGGAGTAGGTTCTAAACAGCAGTGAGTAATGTTTAGAGGACTTGCTCGTGCTATTATACTTATTGCTGCTGCCTGTAGTCAGCTGGACAGTCATTAGTCATATGGGGACCACGGCATGGTGTGTTCCTACCTGCGGACTCAGTGTATAAATAGATGAACAAAAGGCTCATGCTGTTACATGATTCATAAGCACAGTTATGGCAGGATTTTAGGACACTGCGGAAATTGTCCAAATGCAGATTCGTTGCATTTTGTGAAATTTCTTAAGGCACCAACATAATAGTTCTTCTTGTATTTGTGCACATCACCTTTAGTGTAGTCTGTTAAGTGATGTGCCCAATGTACAGACATGCCAGGGAGTGTGTATTCATTGCAGAGATGGGAAACATTCACAGTTGAAATCAGAGTTGCATTTAAATTAAATAAACAGCTACAACCACTTCCCTAAGGTACCAGGGAAAGTTTTCCACAGGATATTTTCCTTTGATAAATATGATACAGTTTTTTGTCC
The DNA here is from genome assembly GCF_040206685.1 of Ascaphus truei. Taxonomy (NCBI): domain Eukaryota; kingdom Metazoa; phylum Chordata; class Amphibia; order Anura; family Ascaphidae; genus Ascaphus; species Ascaphus truei. The sequence goes on along the minus strand of NC_134489.1, from coordinate 47,343,414 downwards.
TTTGATACATAAACCCTTGATAGCTGGAGAAACCGTAAAAGTGCACAAATATTCCGTAAAGAGGAATCTCAAAATAAAAACTCTTCTGCCAATCGGGTTTAAGGAGGCTATGCAATTGGTTTGAGGCCCCTGCAGTTGAAAATACATCAATAACAAGCTATAAAGGTTCTTATCTGGGCCACCAAACCCCCACAGGAGTCCAAGCTGCCAGCCTCACGTGTGACTGGGAGGAGCTGTGTTTGTATCTGTCAGCAGAGAAGACTCAGATACAGTATTGACTTATTACATTCACTTTCTGGACAGATGGAGCTGTCCTTGGTGCTGAAATCCCCTTTCAACGTATACAGGCAGTCCTCGCTTTACAACGCTTCGCTTTACAACGAATGGCTTATCCAACGCTATGCAATGCATACCTATATTCATTTTTACAATGCCAAAATGGCTTATCCAATGCTCTTACGACGCTTTGCAACGTTGTGTATGTGTGTATATATATATACACATTCACATAAACAACGTTGCAAAGCGTCGTAAGAGCGTATATATATATATAAAATTATACTATATAATATTATATTATACTATATAATATATTATTTATTATATTATATATATAATACAGTATATACACTATATAATTTATGTGTGTGCTGCATATCTTATTGCTTGCATAAAATATTTGGTGTATTTTAGTGTTAAAAATGCCTTCAGGAACGGAACCTTTCATTTAAACAGTGTTCCTATGGGAAAACGTGTTTCGCTTTACAACGTTTCGCTTTACAACGCCATTTTGAGTAACGCATTGTGTCGGATAACCGAGGGCTGCCTGTATAATGCTATGTGGCCTGTAACAGTGAAGTACAGTATGCAGGGGTGGGGTTACACAAGTCTTTCCAGAACCGAATGGGTTACAATTATTTGTCACTAAACCCATACAAACGTCTTTATCTGGGCCAGCGATTCCCAAGAGGGAACTGAGCTGTCAGCCTCTTGTGAGAGTGGGAGGAATGAGTAATAACCGGTGTATATGCACAGGTCAACACTGGATGTCTGATAAATCATAAAGCACCACAAGATAATGAAACTGTGCATGTTAATGCGCTGTTAATTACTTCAGCCAATGATCAAAGGGCAATTGGGGAAATCCATAGGCAGGTATAGAGGGAGACTGAGTATGGTGGACACACAATATTAATTATCAAAGACTTTTTTTTAATCTTACAGAGGAAAAAAATCAGACAATAATGCAGTCTCTAGTATACAGTTACACAATACTATGAAGAAGCGACTCTCCTGTTAGTTATTGCCATGAACTATCAAGCAATGGTGGTGAGAATCTGTAAGGGCTAATTTTAATTCATATGTTATGCAAGGAGAATTAGATTTAATCCTTTCAGTGTTGATGAGTTCACAGTAACCGATGGTATCCACATTAATATAGAAATGACACATTTAATTTGTGTAAGCCTGGTGTAATAGAAACAAAGAGAATGGATATTATACACTGTTGATGCACAGTGAAAATAAAACAGGTACCTGGAGATTTCATTAAAGCAGTGTGCAGCCTCCCCCTGACTTCCATCCCTCCTCTGACAGGAGTGAGTGTGTTCCTTTCACTTGAGGGATAGGGGTGGAGCAGGTACTATTCTTCATCAGCAGCCCACACACCTACTAGGAGAGACCAAATATACATATCCATCAACCAGTCTCCTCTGGAGAAAAGCCATGGGGCAGGAGTGTATTTATAATGAAAGGCTCCCGCTGATGCACCAAACTAGGTTGTTTCCACAAGGACAGGACCATGGATTGCTGCCCACTCCTTCTCTGTAGAGAGAGACTCTTTTTTTATTTTCAGAAGCAAGGTTTAATAAACGAATCACACAATTCAAGTGCAAAAAAAATGATGTGGCTAATCACCAGGAATATTGCGTAGATAACATCCTGATAGCCGAGATTTTATAAGACACTTGGCGCTTTTGCTTTAAGTCAGGGATGTGGGAGTGTGCCTGGCTGTGTTACATATGTATGAAGCTGATCAACTCCTCCGCATCCAGTCTGCCAGAGACAGACTCAGAGGAAGAAAATTAAACAAGCTGCAGACCAGATGCCTCAGGGCTGATATCTGAGCCACCCCAGTTACGTGCATCTCTAGGTTAAGAAGTGGGATGTGACCAGCATTGGTAGCTACAAAGCAAGTTACCTGGAGATTTCAGATAAGACCTTGTGGCTGTGGGTTACCCGCAGCTGAGCAGGGTCTCCCATAAATAGTCACCTACCTCATTCTACCTCACGTGGAATATTCATCCTGCCTCTACACTGGGATCACAGATATTATAGTGAGTCTGGATGGTTTAACAGAGGATGTATTGCGCCCTGCAGTGATCATCTCTACAACCTGTGTATCCCAAACACCGATGAAGCCTTTCAGATGCTGCACTAACACTGTCCTTCCTGCTGAAAGGACATAAAGCGTGAGATCTGGGAATACCAAGATACCTCACAAAATAATACAAGAAAAAACAGGGCATGGATCCTGTAATCTAGCAGAGAACTCACACCTTCACAGCATCTTATAGACACCTTCTAAAAAGCTCTCCAGAATTTAACTCATCTTTTTTATCCAGTTTTCGGTTATCTTCAGACGTCTCCTATGAAACCTCCTCCCTCACGCCACCGTGTGTTTTGTACAAGTCTGTATATTATTTATCAAGCAGCTTAGCTGAATTGTAGCCTACTTCTCAAGAGAGACCTCTCTATGTGATCTTTTATATCCAGGGCAGCTCACACCAACCTTAGTGTCTCTGCAGAACTCCAGACCAGGATACACTGAGGCAGAGGAGTTACCCCCATGAAGAATCTGGATCTGATCGTTGTGATTACTGCAGGTGGGCCAGGGGACTTCAACCAGAATTTGAGACTCTAAGCCCCTGATGGAGAAGCCAGTTTCACTACTGGCTCTGGGTAGCAGGAAGGATCATTTCACCAGTGATTCATCTCCTCCTCAAAACATAAAGAGCTGCTGAACATGCTCTGCTATCTCCCCCTGGAGCCATGAGCTGACACTTGGGGCAGGACTGCAGCTGTACCGCTTTGCTGGGGACCCTGAAATTGGAAGAGTGACACACAATGTGAGCGGGACGCACCTCGACCTCCCAGCATCCTGCAGTAGGTACAAACATCCACATTCACACCCTTATATTCTCAGGATATTTAGTTAGACTTGCAATCTCTCCAAGAAAGGTTCATGTAAAATGCAAAAGCAGTAAAATACTCTTTAACATATCCAACATTGACAACCATTTACCATTAAACCGTTGAGGGCTTAAACACAATGCTCTGCAATGGCAGAAGGGGTTAAAACACTATATCCTGTGCATGTAATCACTAGGCAAACATTCCTCTGATTTTTTTTATGAGAAGGTCCTAAAATATTGTTTTTCCATCATGAAAAAGCAATAAAAACACAAGAGGATCTTTGTGGAGGGTTATAGCACAAACATGAAAGCTAATGGTTATTGTAGGCAGAACAGTTTTGTTAAGTGGTGACATAAAAATGTGTTTGTTTTTAAATGGAGTATCATAGATTTGCACATTTATAGTTAACTGACACAGCAATTCACCCACAGCAGACTCGCATCACCGAGGAATATTATTGAGTATCTCTGTACACTTCCAGTCCCTACAGCTGTACAGCGAGATAATCTGCGTTATTGAATTTGAGTGGTGTCTGCCCTTCCCAGCCATAAGGGCCTGTGATGCACTGTGCAGCAATATATCAGTATGCAATATGATGTGTTGCAGGCCCCTGTGGCAGTGGAGGGATTAACCCACTTTAATAAATAAAAAAAACACCAGTAGGGATCTTGGTTGGTGTTTTGAATAGAAAAGCTGAATGTTGGGGATCTGGCAGCTATAAATGGGGTCTGTACTAATAAACGGTGTTCTCATTAATATATCACAGTCATTAGTTTAATTAGATCCAATTTAGGAATGAACCAACAAAATAGTGAAAACGGGGTTGTCATACTCGGCATGTCTTTCAATAATGCATCACTTTTCTTTACTCATCAGGAGACAAGACTATTGTCCTTAATCCAAAATCTGAATTATTCTATAAACTGTGAAGTCAATGTGGCTTTTCGTGCAATAGCACCAGATCGGCGCTATTGCAATTGATAGAATTAGGGCCTATGACACATATTCCATAAGGGCAGAACACATCACTTCAGTTAATCTCTTTTAATAAACACGGGGTTTATGTGTAAAATGTTCTTGGTCTCCAAATATCCAAAATACTAAGATCTATGCATCAAACACCCAGGAATTCTGTGGACGAACAGGGCGATTCAGTATACTGTATTACGCTGCTTTCCAAATTTGTGGCACAGAAATAGTTCTTGACATAGGTCCAAGAGTGGACCGAAATGTTGATCTTTTTATTAAATAAATGTAAATACTTAAAAAGACCTTGTAAGTGCTAAGTGCTAACGTTTTGGTGATTCACAGAAATAATTCATTACAAGCCATAAGGTGTTTAATGACTTAGCAGCATACATTAGTAAATATGCCCCGTTATCTTTAGGTTTGATGCAGTTCTCAGTTACAATGATTCACTATAGCCTTAGTTCCTATAGACCTTGTTTCAGAAACTTTGTTTACAGTCAAGTATCGGAAACGTTCTTCAGATGTCAAGCTCAAGCTCCTCACATTTGATGCAAGTCGGTTAACCAGCCGATATCTGCCAGATTTGTGACAAAGCAGAAAGGTAAAAAGTAACTGCTCATATTGCTCCCAAATTGTATCCTCTCACAAGCAAAATTGGTTCAAAAGTACCTTGATACAATAATGCCAAAAGATGCATCTGCAAAATAACCCTCAGCAAAAACACTGACACATCAGTCTCCACAGGATGTGATTCCCTTTAATGGACTCACAAAAGAGTTATTCATAGATGCCACAGTTTGTACTGAGCTTTCAAAATCCCTGGTGTGCAAGATATGGAGACCCTAAAACAAATCCAAAAACTATATGACTATCCAACCCAAGGTTTGCCTTGTCTTTTTTTAATCTTGCTGGATAAAGGTAGAGACATATAACACATGGCATAGAAACAAAATGCATGTCCTGCTGATCCCCAACCTCAAGAATTTAAATTCTACACCTGCAGACCTGTTACATTCTGTTACTCCCCTCACACCTCCAACCTTCTACAAGCAAGCCCTGATAACGCTGTGAAAACATTTTACTTTACCTATTGGGAGGAGCAGAATTGTGCTAAATTAACTGCTATAAAAGCCAATCTCTGTGGAAATTGTTTCCCTCTGGGGTTTCCTCTGGTGTTCAATGGAATTAATCAGATCTTGTGATGGAAGATGGTAGGTTTCTATATTTTTAGAATGGAATTACAATAAGGGATTGCTGGTCCCGGTCCCTCTGGCAGAGAATGAGTTAAAATGTCTTCCTCTCTCTCTCCTCTCTCTCTCCTCTCTCTCTCCTCTCTCTCTCCTCTCTCTCTCCCTCCTCTCTCTCTCCTCTCTCTCTCCTCTCTCTCTCCTCTCTCTCTCTTCTCTCTCTTTCCTTAGTTTAGCCTTCCCTCTTTTCATTCACCTCCCCCACCGCTCCTTTTTCTGTATCTCTGTTTTTATTTTCCTTGACTATTTTGCATGTCTCCGTCACATTATGGCTCACACTTTGTTTTACATTTATCATTTCCTACGTCTCTTTCTTATCTGCTTCCCTTTCGTTCTTTCCCTCTCTGGTTTCCTATCAATGTGATTCTTGTAATCTGTATCAATTTATATCCCCTCCCCCCCTCCCTTGTTCCTTTCTCTCTCCTTCCCTCTGCCTATCACTGTGTATATCTCCCTCCCTCTTCCTCTGCCATTAGCTGGCTCCAGGCTGGGGAAATTGCTGCCATTACTATAAACTCTTCATATTGAATCATGTATTTCGCCTACAGATAATTTGCTCGTTAGCCTCTCATTAAAGGCTTGTTCTAACTGGCAGCATTAGGGTATGGGACATTGAGTTTAAAAGGTTAGGCAAATAAAAAAAAAAAAGGCTTTGTTGCAAATTATAGTAATACTGCATATTTATTTAATGTGTGCAGTGTAACCCTCTAATTTCTATAAGATTGGTTTAGAAACATGCTCCTTTACTCACGTTGCTAATTTTAGTTGTGAGGTTAACAGAATAGTCTGAAGCCAATAAATGTAACTCACTGATTTTCTTCTAACACCACAGAAATATTAACATATATTGGACCTGCAGCTATTGCAGACTAATACTATGCAATTTCTTCCATAATTACACAAAACTATTTCTTAACCCCTTCAGTGCTAGAAGGACATGCAGTGCATTACTTGTTATTGTAAATTCATTGTTTGTTGTGATACCTTTTAATGAACCAACATGAGAGCTCTTCATGGATGAAGTTATAGTATACAGAACATTCAAAACATCACAGGTCACTTGTTCATGTCTACAGAGCTGTCCAAATCTCATGGGTCTCTACTTCCAGTGTGCATTCATCTATAATGTTCCCCAATTCAGTCCATTAAAAGGTATCACAAATTATAAGAAATCTAAACTTCTCCAGGTCAAGTACAGGTACTGGAACTTTGAACTTCTGATTGTTGGATCCCTCATTGCTGCCTTAGGCCTGGGACATAGTGCCTTTAAACAGTGCGGCGGCGCGCTGAGGCTCAGGGAAAGCGGCGCTTTCCCTGGCCTTACACAGCGCGCCATCAGGGGGCGGGCCGGGGGCGGGCCAGAGACGTCACGGAGCCGTGACCGGCCCTGCGCTCCGGCAAGTGGGGAAGTTTCAAAACGCCGTCAGACACACGCTTCCCCAAGCGTGCTGACGCGTGCGCAAGCCCCTGCTAAAGCCGCTCTCATTGCGGCTGCAGGGGCTCAGTGCCGAGCAGCAGCACGGCTCAGCACTGGTCAGCGCATAAGCGCTAACCATGTCCCAGGCCTAAGGCTAAGGCCCTGCTCCCAGAGTCAGCGCGCCCGCACTGGAGACAGGCGGGGCACTGACATACACAGACCGCGATATGCGGTCTGAAGGGAGAGGGAGCCGGAGCGGGAGGTGGGCGGTAGTGGGAGATTTGAGCGGAGGGACCCGCTACTCTCCCCCCCCCCTCCCTCTACGGCTCGGGCTGCTGATTGAAGGTAAGTAAAGCAACACACACACACACAGACAGAGGCAGGCACTCACGCACTCAGGCACACACATACACACACACAGACAGGCACGCACGCACTCAGACACACACACAGACAGGCACTCATGCTGCTTTCACTCCACACTCCTCCCCGCTCCCTGAAGCCTCTCCTCCTCCCTTAGCCTCCCCTCCCCCCTTAGCCTCCCCTCCCCATTGGCTCACAGCCACACCACGTGACGCGTCAACACTAGGGATCACCATTCTCTTGTATCCCATAGCGGCTGACGCGCCCCAGCGTGTAGTAAGCTGTGCAGCCAGGGGGGACCGGGACTGGCTCCGCAGGATTCCCCTGCTGGTGGGGAACTCGCGTGTGGCCGCCCGCGCCACCGAGCGCAGCAGGACCGAGGCCTTAGACTGAGGCCCCGCTGCGATCGGCGGCGCGGCTGCGTGCGCGTGGGCCACCAGCTCCTTACCCCAAGTGTGCTGGTCCCCGCTGCCGCTATCCGACAGGGCTGACTGCGTGCTGTGACGCGTCAGCTCTCCGGAGCTGCAAGCTCCTGGTGGTTTGCCGCGCTGACGCGTCACGTAGTGCGGCAGTCAGCCAATGAGGAGGGGAGCTGGGGAGCTGTCTAGCTGTCTGGAGCTACGGGAGGGAGGTCTGATCTACACTGTCCTCTGTACAGCATGGCAGCATTTACCCTCCCCCCCCGTGGTGCCCGTTTCGCAGGCTGTGTGTGTATGTGTGTATATGTTGCATGTGTTGTGTGTGTGTGTGTGGGTGGGGGGGACCGAAACCAGGGGGGGGGGGAGGAGCAGCACGGAGCAGCACGGAGAGCGAGCAGCAGAGGGCATGTGTGGGGGCTCAGTGCACCCTCTTGCAGCCTGGGAGACCCCCGCTGCAGCCCTCCGCTCAAACCATGCCCCCCCACTCCTCAAACCACGCTCCAGCTCCCTACGGCCCGCAGGTAGCAGTCAATTGCCTCTCAACACGCCGCCTGCATGCAGTGCGGGCACGCTGACTAAGGCAGCGGGGCCTCGGCCTAATGAGCAGTTAAGTTAAAGGAGCAATACTATATTCCCCCTTTTTTCTTATTTTGTATATGTAAATCATGCAACAACGTATAATTCTCCATTCTACCTAAACTAGCAATCCTTTGATGCTCCTGTTATAAATGTGTAAACATCTTGATTGTGTATTAACTACATGGCATTATTGTTACAGCTTTCAGTGTAATAGACAGTCTGCTGTTTGGAACACAGCAACACATCTGTTTGGGATACTTTGTTGCCAAAGGGCAGAGCTCAAAAAGGTGCGTGTCAGAGCCTGCTTCAAAAGAGGACGTGTATATGATTTTCTAAATGGTTGCTGTGGCAACCAAAGAATGATCAGTACATTAAAATGGCATTAGGAATTTAAAAAATGCAGACAGTACTGTACTGTACAGAACTGATTTATTTTTATATAAGATTTGTCACATTTTGCTGCTTTAACCTGACACTTTTTTGCTGTTGTATCTCCATCCGCACAGCTGGTGCATCATGGGGGGGCTCTTTCTCTGGATCCTCATACTTACTGCGGGTGTAACAGCTGCACAGCTTTGCCCTAAAAGATGCATGTGCCAGAATGTTGCACCATCCCTGGCTATCCTGTGTGCCAAGACTGGACTGCTCTTTGTGCCCTCAGTCATAGACCGCCGGACGGTGGAACTGAGACTGACCGACAACTTCATCACGGTAATCCGGAGAAGGGACTTCACCAACATGACTCGGCTGCTGCACCTCACATTATCCAGGAACACCATCAGCTACATCACCCCTTACACCTTTGCGGACCTCAGGGGACTGCGGGCTCTGCATCTGGACAACAATCGCATTCTCTCTGTGGGGGATGAGCAGCTCCGGGGGCTGCAAAACCTGAGGCATCTCATTTTCAGCAATAATCAGCTGAGCACTATCTCTGCAGGCTCATTCCAAGACTTTCTGGGGACCCTAGAAGACTTGGACCTCTCTTACAATAACCTGGCCCAGGTCCCATGGGAGACTATCTCCAAGCTCACCAATGTCAACTCTCTGAACCTTGATCACAACCTCATTGATTTTGTCCCTGGAGGGGTCTTCACAAATCTACACAAGTTGGCCCGGCTGGACATGACTTCTAACAAGCTGAAGACCATCCCCCCAGACCCCTTGTTCTTGCGCAATCCAGTCTATGCCAAATCTAAGGGGTCCCCCCTCTCCTCACTGGTGCTCGGGTTTGGGGGGAACCCCTTGCACTGCAACTGCGAACTGCTGTGGCTCCGGCGTGTGACCCGGGAGGACGATCTTGAGACCTGCGCTTCGCCCCCTAATCTCCTGGGAAAATATTTCTGGAGTATATCAGAGGAAGAATTCATGTGTGACCCGCCTGTCGTTACCCACCACTCAGGGGTCAGCTGGGTCATGGAGGGAGAGGGGGCTCTGCTGAAGTGCAAGGCAGTGGGAGATCCTGAGCCTTCTATCCACTGGGTGTCCCCCGGGGGCAAAGTGGTATCCAACTCATCCAGAGCCATTTCATATGAGAACGGGACTCTGGAAATCACAGTCACTACAGTGAGAGACAGTGGCTCCTTCACTTGCATCGCCTCCAACACTGCAGGAGATGCAACAGCAGCTGTGGAGCTGACTGTCAGTCCACTGCCTCACCCGGCCAATGCCAGCCAAAGACGGCACAGACTAGACAAGGGGCCCTCAGACATCCTCAACCAAGCCAAGGCAGGAGCCTCTCACAATGACTCAAGTGGGCACCCAGACCGGAAGGTAATAACAGTGGAGCTGAGCCAGAGCTCAGCACTGATCAGCTGGTTCCTGGACAGGAACATTCCTGGGATCCGAATGTACCAGGTGCAGTACAACAGTTCCTCTGATGACAGTCTGATTTACAGGTAGGTGGCACAAAGGACAAGAGGGTAATAGAGATGGGGCTGGAGGGTAATAGTGTGGGAGTGAGTGAGGGAATAATGAGAAGAGGCAATGTCACCATGGATAATATAAATGTATGCATACATTTATGCTACTCTTTGACAAAGGGCCAAGGCCCGAAACACGTCAGAGTGTACAATTCTGTTTCCTTTTGTTATGTCTCCAGTCACTTATTAAATTAGATTTTTTATTCATGCTGTGCCGTTTCTAGCTGTGTCCCACCCTGCTTGCAGTGCTCCACTCATTCCTCCCACGAGGTTGCCTTCTCTTGCTATAAATGTATGCATATATAGAGACAGAGTGACAGAAAGAAAGAGTGACAGAGAAAGACAGAGAGTGAAAGAGACAGACGGAGAAGTAAAGAGACACAATGGGCAGATTCATCGAGCTCTGATGCGGGGTATTGCACCTGATGTGGCGTTAACTTCCATTAACTTAAATGTTAGTTAACGCCAGGTCAAGTGCAGTACCCCTCATCAGAGCTTGATTACTCTGCCTCAAAGAGAGTGATAGAAGCAGAATGAGAATGACCAGTGCACGTGAAAGGAACAAGAGAAAAAGATAGCTGTGCAGCCAATTATAGGAGAAGCTTAGTGGGAGATGGCTGTTTATGCTGTAATAGATGAATAGTAAGATATATACATGTGCATGGTTATTAAAAGAGGAACAGAGTGAAAGATAGCTGTTCATGTTATAATGAGAAAAGCATAGCGATAAATAGCTGTGCACCTTATAATAAAAGGAGCCTAGGGAGAGATCGCCATGCATGTTTTAATAAGAAGATCATAGTGGGGGGTAGCATAGTGTGTCATGTGACAGGATATGCAGTAGCAGAGCCATTTTATGTTTCATCTCCATATTAAACGAATTGTTGTGTATTTGTGGTCGTATAGAGTGATGACCTATGTAATTACATCACTGTGCTCTAATATTATGTGAGCTCTGTTGATGGTTCCTCACATTTGAGCAGTTTCCATGTCGTTTTTCCCACCTTCTGCCTCATTGCTTTCTAGCTCTGTCTTCAATCCTCCTTCAAAATACAAAGCAAAAATCAACATTACAGTAGTGAGCCTGAGAGGCTGTTAACAAATCTACCTGTTGTTCAATTCCAGCCCCACAGATGTGGCTCACATGAAAGAGAGATGGATATCACTTTTCTCTATGTAATTCCATCAGATCCTATATTTCATCTCACTGAGTGACAGACGCAATCTGGCATAGTGTACACACTGACATGTGAGTGTGCATGCTGACAGACAAAGCAAGGATTGTAACATGCACATACACATACTGACAGAAAGACAGTAGACACTAATAAGTTAATACACACACTGGAAGGCACATATGTACAGTAAATATACTCAGTGACATACTAATTATATGTGAACTGACTCACACATATACTATATAAATATACACAATGCAGACACAGCACTGATACTAATGTAAATATGCACACCAACACAAATAGCACTGATATGTATATACTGACTCATACACACTGTACCGTATGCATTCACACAGATCACAAACAGCCTCTTATGTTTCTGACATTACAGTATTTCACTGTCTGTGTGTCTGTAAATACAGCACTGTGTCTCTTTGCCATACGTCTATGCCCCTCTGCCACCATCTCCCTGTCAGTGTCCCTATTGCCCTGTGTCACTATATACATGTATATGGTTACCATCTCTTGTTCCCTTGATCACCTTTGCCCCAATTGCCCACTCTTGCCGCCCACTCTTGCTCACCCTTGCCCCCACCCTTTACTTCACTCTTGTACCCCCCATGATCACTCTTGCCTAATTTTACTCACTCTTTCCCCTCTGTTCTGTCCCTTCAGGATGATCCCCCCCAATAACAGGAGCTTCCAGGTGAATGATTTGGCCCCCGGCCGTGAGTATGACCTGTGCATCCTTGCTGTTTACGATGATGGGATGACCTTGCTGACTGCCACACGAGTGGTGGGCTGTGTTCAATTCAGCACGCGGGAGGAGAGTGGGCAGTGCCAGCCCCTCCACACCCAGTTTCTGGGAGGCACCATGATCATCATCATCGGGGGTATCATTGTGGCTTCGGTGCTGGTATTTATCATCATCCTGATGATCCGGTACAAGGTTTACAGTGGCCAGGAGGAGGGGGGCAAAGCCAGAGTTACCAATGTGTACTCACAGACCAATGGGCAGCAGCTCGGGGCTTACGTCCACTCTTGTGCTAAACTGACCGGGGCTCCCAAGGAGATGCCACTTACCACAGACTTCAAAACAGAGGGAGAAATGTCACCCAGCACAAAGTCTGCCAGGGACATGTGTGCCACAAGCAACATGGCACCTGAGGAAGGTGAGTGTGACCCAACCTCCTGAATAATACGGGCACAAGCCCATTCACCAACGTGGATTTCAACAAGGTGCAGGAGGGAAGCATGTTTCAGAAAAATAGAAGTGCTAGAGCAAGAGGTCATGCTCTGAAGCTGGAGGGGGACGCTCAGGGGAAATGTGAGGAAGTACTTCTATGTTTATATATAACAACCCCCACAATAGATCACTGGATAACATATTGTCACGACCTCTCTATGGTACTAAAAAACTTGGTTACAATCCTCTCACAACCAGACACGGATACTTAGAACAGGGGTGTTTCCTCGACAAAAACAAGATTTGCTAAATGTTGTGATATTTTTTTTATTGGACAAACAGATTTCCTAATGTTTTAAATTATACACTGTCATTATTCATTATATTTATGAGGAACTCTCTTTTTGGTCCATTAAAATGTATCACAGACTGCAGAAAATCTACATTTTGTCAGGACCTATACACAAGGGTGGGCTGGCCATTAGGGAAATTTCCCCCCAGGCCGGTCCTATTTCCAGGAATGCGGGCCGCTTTACTCTCTTTAGTGACTGTCGTGAGCCCCGCACTTGGGTTTGTTTCCTGTTCCCAAAGCCGAAAGCAGGACAGTCTAAGTCTGCAGCAGAAGCTGAGACAGTGAGCTAGGGGGGGAGGTAAAGACGGCATTATCTCATGGTAACTATAAAATTATTTTTAAATAGATATTTCTTCATTAAACAGCTATTTGCCTCAGGACGAGAGGGGGACAAGAGAGAGTCAAAGTCAAAAAGATGGACAGGCACTCCTCATTTATGGTCCAAAACCTTGGGCTAATAAATCCAACTTTTGTGCAATGAGGAATGCCTGTCCATCTTTTTGATTCTCTATATTATCCCCTGGACGATTAGTACTGTAATATACTTTTTACATTATTTGGGGAGTGCCCTGTCTACAGTATGTTACTGTATACATATTTTTTTGCATGTATGGTGTGTGTGTGTATATACAGCATGATGCATGAATTGCTCTTGGGTCCAATACAGTGTGGATGGATAGCATGCACTGTGTGCATGTGTTTGTTCATGCATACTGAGTGTGTGTATTTGGTCTGCTATCATGTGTGTTATGTGTTTTTTATATGTGTACATATATACTGTATATAGCAGGGGTGCGCACACTTTTCAGTCTGCTCCCCCCCCCTTTACCTGTTACCCAATGTCACCTGACCTAATCATGTGACCCTGCTGCATCATGGCGAAGCATCATTGGAAGCCGCCGGAGACCATGTAAGAGAAGTTACAGAGGCCTTGTGCGCGCTCCCCGTCATTTAATTTAAATGCCTTGGGGAAGGCACGTGATCTCTGTAACTGCCTCAACCCCCCAGATTCCGCACCCCTGGTATATAGTATGTACATTAGGTGTGTTTGTTTATTCTGGGTTTGCATGTGTACGCAGCTTGTTTATTGCATGGTGTGTAGGATGTGTGCAGCGTGCAAATGTTTGATGTGTGGGTTGCCTGGTTCCTGGGCCAGTTGGTAAGGCTTTCCTCCCTGGGCTAAAACTTGCAAGGCAGCCCCTGCTTATACAGTTGTTTGAAACTATTGTCAAAATCACAGATAACTCCACTGGAACCAATATTACCTTTGCACCAATGCCAATCCCAAAGACATAACATGGACCGATAAACCACATAACTTTCATCTCTCACAAACTCAGTTATACAGCCTATGCAAGAATAGAAGCCCCTTCCTACAACCAAAAACTTCCTTGAAATCAGTCAAATATTTCAATAAGGGGAAAAAGTTAATTCACTCAAACCTTATATCACAGGCAACAAACAACCAGTCACAGATTCATGGTGTGGCATTGTTTCCTCCCACTAAAACCAAATAAGAATGCCATGTGTTTAATGTGCACTGTGTTCATTTTTTTTTTTTTAAATCAAAACCTTACACATCCAAAACAATATCTCTGATATTGTTCTGCGGTATGTAGGATTTTGATTGACCCTTTTCAAACCCTGTCATTTTTACCTAGATAAAACATAAGATCGACAGAACAAAGACACGGTGTAACAAACTGTACAGATGAAATCAGAGAATAGAATATACTTTACAAACGCAAACAGTATCTGTTGTCTGCTTTATGTACAGGCTGCAAAATTTCGGGGGAGAACAGGATGTCCTGTGATTGGACAGATGTCAACATCTGACAGATTCTCCACCAATGGGAAACATCCAAATACTTCAAGGTATGGGTGGGGCGTCAATCATTTGTTGGACACTGAGAAATAAGTAAAATCGAAGAGAAGGGGTACAAAAATCTCCCTAAGGTCCCTGTGACGGTGAGGGTTTAACCAGGCTCAACAATAAAGGTTAAGCCCACTTGGTTACCCCTGATCCGTGTTTTGGGGTCCTAGAGTGTCAGCTCTTGGACCCGGCTGTCATATATGCATTACTGTGACTAAACAAATTATGCGACAATAGAGATTTTTTTGTGTTTTTTCCTGTCCAGGGGTGCCAGCAAGCCGGAATTGCACGGCTATGAGTTTCAGGGTGGGGTTGACGGAGAAAGTCTTTATAGATTGTGGCTATGTAGCAGGGTTCCCGAGTTACAGGATACCCCAAAGATGTACCCAGGAATCAGTTAAGATTCTCGGATACATTGAAGCACAATTCTCCTGTCAAACTCCAACCCTGAAAACGTTCTTGCGACTCACCACTAGGATTCCTGCTGCAGCACAGCCCGGAAAGGTAAATGGGGCATAAGGGGTTAATGTATCCCTGCAACATACTCAGGGTCCCTAGTGTAAAGGTGGGATGCCCGTTATATGCCCAGGTCACCCGGTATCCAGTATAGGGGTTCAAAGGATACTCCAGCTGAGTTACAAAGCTGAGAGGTTTTGGTAAAATAACAGGTCAGGTTTTTACAGAGTGTTAGGGATAAGGCAAGTGAGTATAAAGTAAAGATTCTCATTCTATCCCACGCACCAGAACAGACTTAGTTATTTTAGCCAAGTAAAGTGTAAAAGCATATTTTATTAAAGTGTACATTTAATACAGGTATATATGTTTGATGCACTGTATATGAACTATGGGATTTAAAACTCCTGGGTTCCGAGAGACCAGATGGCCACCAGGCTTGGTGCCACTGTGTCTACTCGGGTCCCAGATTTGAAAGCCTCAGGGATGCCAAGGTGTTAGGGCAGGCAGAGTACTGGAGTTACACTCAAGTACCCCCATCTGATAGCACAAAGGGCTATCCGGCCACCATTTGCCCAGTCCCAGACTTTGCGGAGCCTGGACAGAAGGGGGGCTCAATATGCTAAAAGGCAGAGGTGCCAGGTTGGCGCATCCCCCTTAGCAGAATTGAAATCGGTGCCCACCCGGCTTCAGTATACCGGCAATTCGGTGATAGGCTGGCAGGGAAATTCCCACATGCTGATTGGCTGTAGTGGTTTGTGAATGGGACTCCAAAACCTATAAGAAAACTTGCAGCCAATAAGGACCTGAGATTCTAAGCGCCAAACCAACGGTGGCAAATTCAAAGATGCTCTGGGAGAAATAGACGCGATCCGGCTTCAGAGATTTCAAGGCAAGTCATTTTCTAAGTTACGATTTCAGGGGCCAAGTTCTGAAAATGGAACGTAGCGGTTGTGGCTGGAATTGCATGCCGAATTGAGTTCCAGGACTTTTGTGAGTACCTCCCGGTCATTGGAAATTACTCAAACAGACTTCATTTTGTAGCCATTTGGACTAGAAAAGTTTAGTTTGTTAGCCCAGATCCCCAGCAAGTATATTTTCTATTGCATATTGTGATCCATTGTGTGTATGTCTTTTCCTGGAATAAATTACAATTTATTTTACCTCCTTGTTTTGCTCAATCATATGATCCCGGTATAAAAAGGTGTTAATAAACCTGGTCGCCCATGACAGGCTTTACATTAACTGGTAGCAGTGGTGGGATCGATTGAGCCTATGTTATAAAATCCTGCGGGTTCTTATAACATAGAGGGAAACTCGAAGATTGCGAGCTCCCAAAACAAACGGTAATGTACTCACATTTCACAAAGCATGGAAAATACAGGTTCTCTTTGTCATGTAGCTTAGTGCCCACAGACGAACATGGACAAGCGATTGGGTCAGTACAGGTCATGGGACCGAGCCAAGATTGTTGCGCGATGTGAGAGTTATGGGTTGCTGATGGACAGTCGGTCAAAGACCGTACTGGAGGAGGACTTGGAATCTCACGAAGCACGCATTGCTTCACCAGAGGGGGACATACACTCAGCTGCAGTTGCAGTGGTCACACTTCAGCCAGGGTCACAGGTGGTCATTCCAGTCCTGGTGGCGGAGAAAGGACATGGGGAGGGAGCGGGTGCCCACATGGATCTTGTTGGGGGACCGGTTCGGGGGAGTGCGGCCGTGGTAGCCCCAGTAGCTAATGGAATTGCCACCCCTGGAATCGCCACACCTTGCCTCATGGGGAGAGTGGGTGACCCTGGACGAAAGGGTCCGGCTGCTTGCAGCCGCACAAGGGGCATCTGCCCCGCATTCCCACCTTGTTAACAGGGAGCAAGCTGCCCCCCCCCCCCCGGGTGGATTACCACAGCTTCTGTATATTCGTGGATGGCACGGATAAAAATGACGGGTTTTTGAGGAACTTTGAAGCCTAATGTCACAGATACTGGGTGCCAAAACGGGACTGGGCTTTACGGGACTGGGTGCCACAGGAGTCTTACATGCTGTTAGCCTCCCGCATGGCTTTGCACGGGACACAGTGGGTGGAGGGGTACAGTGCTATAAAGTACCATTTACTTCTGGACTTGATGTTCAAAGAGCAATTTGCTAAGCAGTGCCCTTCGGACGTGAGGGGATGGATCTTGGACCGCAAGCCAAAGACTTATGAGGAAGCTGAAAAAATGGTCGATGAATTTGTCACCAGCCGGGCACTGTTGCGCAAGACAGGGGCTACTCGGAATACGGCCACTACGGCCAAGGGAGCCAAAATCACTCCTCTGTGGAAGAGCAAACCTGTAGCGGATGGAAGTGCACCCAAAGCTGCAGAGTTCCAACACGAAAGAAGGTGCTACCAGTGAAACAAAACTGGGCACATCAAGCCATACTGTCCGGACCATCTGAGGTCTGGTGTACCCCAACAGCGACAATGCTCTCCAGCTGCAAGGCCTGTCGCCTGTGTGTGACTGGCACACACAGAGGAGCCAAGTGCAGCCGTCCAACCAGCCAAGCGATGGACTTCGACAGAGGAATCTACACTTGCCACCAGTGGACCAGCAGCAGAGATCGTGGGGCATCAGATTGCACCAGTTGTGCTGCAATCCAACGATGTCCGGCAGTAGCATCTGCACAAAGTGACCACCGGAGATTGCCAAGTGGCCGGCTTGCTCGACTCCAGTGCCACAGTTACCCTGGCCCGAGCTGATATGGTCCGGTCAGAAGATTTGCTCCTGGGCACCGGAATGCAAGTGACCATGCCAGACGGTGGATCGTGGTCCATCCAGGTTGCCCGGGTCTTTCTTGGTTGGGGTGCCAGACGTGGCATGAGGGAGGTGGGGGTATTGCCTGGGTTAGATGCTGAGGTCCTCTTTGGAATTGACCTGGGGGATGTAACATGTGTTTTTACGGATGAACTGGCTCCTGTTGCAGCGATTACCTGAAGGATCCACCGTCCCCATGCATTTGGGACCAACAATTCCAGGGGTCTCAAAGGAGACCAGGCAGGTAAGCCAGACTGAGTCGCGACAGTGTGCTGACTTACATTCCCCTTTACATGTTCCTGTTTCCCCCAACCTAGAGACTAAGGGTGGGTGGCCAGAATTAGGGACACAGTTCAGGGATGTAGTGAGGTTTGATCCCAGCTTGGAGGGAATGAGGCTCCGGGTGTCCGAGTCTGCCTCGGACAGTGGGTCAGATCAGTACTCATGGCATTGTGGGCTCTTGTATAGCGAGCAGGGGTCTACAGGTTTAGAAAGGGTCTGGACCAGTATGTGACAGTTAGTGGTACCGAGGGAGTATAGACAGCAACTGTTACAAGTAGCCCATTCCATACCTCTAGCACGGCATTAGGGGGTCACTCGGACGAGAGCCCGGCTGCTGTAGCATTACTATTGGCCGGGGGCATCAGGAGCAGTGGCAGAGTTCTGCCACGCCTGTGATGACTGCCAGTGAGTAGATAAGGCGGGTGATCATATGAAGGCACCCCTGAACCCGTTACCAGTAATTGGGGAATTATTCAAGAGGGTAGCTATGGACATAGTGGGACCCCTCATGATCCCCAGTTGGTCTGGCAAGCTTATAGCCTCACAGTGGTGAACTTTGCCACCAGGTATCCTGAGACTGTAGCCCTTTCCACCATTGATATTAGGGCAGTAGCTAAGGCATTGTTAGTTATCTTCACTAGAATATCCCTAGTGAGATTCTAACCAATCAAGGGTCACAATTCATGAGTGAATTGTTGAAGTGTCTCTGGGATGTGTGTGGGGTGAAGCACCAGCGCACGACCCCTTGCCACCCCCAGACAAACGGATTATGTGAAAGGTTTTAAGGTACCCTGAAGCAGATGCTTCAAGCATTTATAGAGGCTGAAGGGAACGATTGGGAGATTCATCTGCAGCACATCCTGTTTGCATACCGAGAGGTACCACAAGAATCTACCGGGTTCTCTCCCTTCGAGCTTCTATATGGTTGCAGGGTGAGGGGACCTCTTGACCTATTCCATGAGGGATGGGAAGGGGAGACTGCCAATACTGATGCTTCTGTGCTTCAGTACATGGTAGA
Source organism: Ascaphus truei (assembly GCF_040206685.1). NCBI lineage: Eukaryota > Metazoa > Chordata > Amphibia > Anura > Ascaphidae > Ascaphus > Ascaphus truei. The sequence goes on along the minus strand of NC_134489.1, from coordinate 47,324,163 downwards.
TCTCAGGGACCAGTTAGAAAAGCTTCTGGGGTTGGCACAGGCTAATCTCAGGGAAGCTCAGACAAAGCAGAAGACCTGGTATGATCAGAATGCCTGTAGCAGATTATTCATCCGAGGACAGCAAGTACTTGTTCTGAAGCCCAATCGGCAGAACAAATTAATGGCTGCCTGTTCTGGACCATACACGGTTCTCAGGAAGATGACTGAGGGCAACTATGTTGTACAGTTTGATAGTTATGATAGGACTTATCATATAAATATGCTTAAGGATTATTTTAAACAGTGTGGCATCAGTGCTGACTATTTGTAAATGGGTTAGTGCAACGCACAGCAAAAAAAGGGGGTGATGGCAGGTCTGGCAAAAATGCGTAGAAGGTTGCAGCCTTCTGTTTTTATGTCCACCCAATAAAGAAATATTTTTGCCAGACCTGCCATCACCCCCTTTTTTTGCTGTGCGTTGCACTAACCCATTTGCACTGGATTTCTCCCTACTGGCAACTGCACGCAGATTGAGAAGGACTACTGGTGACACAATCGTGAGTAAGTACCTGGGGCCAGCCCAATGAGGTTAGGGGGGGTGTCTTTGTGCATTTACCCCTGCCTTCAGGGCAACTGGAGCTCTTTGAAGGTTTTATATCTCATGTCCCAGAAGTGTCCCCCTCATATACTCAGAACAATGGGATTCCATGCTTGAGCACCAAATCACCTTTACTGACTATTTGTAGCCCACCGATGGGGGACCCGGCGAACAATGCTCTGCCTGACCTCCAAGGGGAATCTAGGCAGGGGGGCACAGTAGCGCAGGTTGAGAGGGTCTCAGCTCAGTGTACAGCAGAAAGTACAGGCAAGGGCTATGCTAGAGCAGCTGTTACGCCGGAGTAGCCCGCAGACCAGACCTGTCCCTAGAACTGAGGTGGCAGGTATGAATACACACACCGACAGAGCGAGGGACGTGTCCGGGTTGTGGTATTAGATGGTGCCAGGCCAGATGGGGTGTATTGCGAGAATACTTGCCGATACCGTTTTCCCAGGAGAATTGTCGTTGCCGTTGCCGAGATCAGGGGTAGGAGATGTATGGAGGAATCGAGATGAGTGCCGAGGTTGAAGGGAGCCAGAAGGTACTTAAACAGGAACAATCCGAAGTCGAGAGCCAAAGGGGGTAGTCTGCCAAGCCGCGTCTAAACCGAGAGAATCAAAGAACAAGCACTGTGAAACACCCATACAAAAACTATGACGAGCGAGGAAGCACAGAACAGAGAGGGTATATAAAGCTGGAACAGCCAACCAGGAGAGGGGGTGTGCCTGGAGGAGCCCAGGGAGCTTCAGTGCATTGGCTGCTGTTCTTAGAACTCAGGTGACACTCAGCAAGAGCCAGATTGTAACCATGCGGTGTTTGGGGGCGGAGCCTGAGTGGGGATAAGTTCAAGGGCTTTTGTGTGTGCACTGTAAGTCCAACGTGTGCATGAGAGGAAGCAATGTGGGGTGCGCACGTGCGTGCGGGGCGGCGATTCCGCGCCGACGGCTGCGGCGCAGAGCGAGGAGGAAGAACCTCGTGGAGCGTCCCACCATGCCGAGGGGTAAGTGATGAAGCTGAAGGGGGCTTGTGTGGTTGTAGTGGAAGGGTCTGAGCAGTGTAAGGAGAGAGCCGTGAGCTCCGCCTGAGACGCTGTGTGCTCACATTCCTAACAGTACCCCCCTCTTCAGGATCGGCCTCAGGACGATCCAAAAACGGCTTGTCTGGAAATTTCCTCCTAAAAGTCTTCAGGAGGCTGGGTGCATGGATGTCTTTGAGCGGAACCCAAGACCTCTCCTCGGGTCCGAAACCCCTCCAGTGGACCAAAAACTGAAGCTGCCCCCTGGAGATGCGGGAGTCCAGTAAGGCTTGTACCTCGTATTCCTCGTTATTGAGTACCGTGACTGGATCTGGCTTGCTGGTCTGTTTAGGAAAGAAACGATTGGCAATGTGGGGTTTTAATAGCGAGGTATGAAAAACGTCTGGGATCCTCATGGAGGGTGGTAGTTTAAGGCGAAACGCCACTGGGTTAATCTGCTCCACGACGGAAAAGGGTCCCAAAAACCTAGGTGCCAGTTTAGGGGAAGGGACTCTCAAGCGGATGTTTCTTGACGAGAGCCATACTAAATCCCCTGGCTTGTAGTTGGGTGCTGGCTGACGGTGGCGATTGGCCTGAAGTCTAGCAGTATCGGCGGCCTTGTGGAGAGACTTTTGTACCTTGGACCAAATGTCTTGGAGAGTGGAAATCCGTTCGTCTACCGCCGGTACCCCAGAAGCCAGATTAGAAATGGGTAGGCAGGGAGGGTGAAACCCATAATTGACAAAAAATGGAGTTTCTCGGGTGGATTCACTTCGGGCCGAATTGACCGCGTACTCTGCCCACGGGAGGAGTTGGGACCAATCATCCTGGGAATCGGAGATGAAACATCTGACGTATTTCTCCAGCGACTGGTTAGTTCTCTCCGTCTGTCCATTGGACTGGGGGTGGTATGCAGAGGAGAAGGAAGAGACAATTCCCAGTCTCTTAGTGAAGGTCCTCCAGAACTTGGAGACGAACTGGGATCCTCTGTCAGAGACAATGGAAGACGGAATGCCATGGATCCTAAAGATATGCTCGGAGAAAATGTCTGCTAGAGCGGGAGAGGTGGGCAGTCCCTTGAGGGGGATGAAGTGGGCCATATTCGAAAACCTGTCTACGACAACTAAAATGGTGTTGAAGCCCCTAGACCTAGGGAGGTCGACTATGAAATCCATGGAGATATGGGACCAAGGACGAGCAGGCACTGGCAATGGGAGGAGAAGTCCCTGAGGTCTCTGTGGAAGTGTCTTGTTCTGGGTGCATACAGGACAAGCGCGAGTGTATTCCGCAATGTCTTTAGACATACTGGGCCACCAAAAGTTCCGACGAATTAAGTCTAACGTCCTTCTGAAACCTGAGTGACCTGCAGTTTTAGAAGAGTGTCCCCAATCTAGGACCTCTGGAATGAATCTGGGCGAGACGAAGAGCCTGTTAGAGGGGATCGCCGTGTTTGAAGGGATCTGTTGCTGGTCCCTTTTGATCTTGTCTAGCGATTTGAAGGTGGAAGTAGCCAAAATTCTCTCGGGAGGTAGGATAGGTTCCAAAGCTGCCTCAGGCCTGTCTTCCGAGGAGTATTGTCTGGACAACGCATCTGTCTTCACGTTCTTCGTTCCCGGGATATAGGATAGATGATAGTTGAAGCGAGAAAAAAAAAGCGCCCAGCGAGCTTGTCGAGGACCGAGGCGACGTGCACCTTCGATATAAAGTAAATTTTTGTGGTCCGTTAAAATAGAAAATGGCTCCCTTGACCCTTCCAACAGATGTCTCCACTCTTGTAGTGCCATTTTAACGGCCAATAATTCTCTGTTGCCGACGTCATAATTCCTCTCGGCGGAGGAAAATTTCTTAGAGAAATACGCACAAGGGTGAAGTTTATCCTTGGGCGAGTACCTCTGTGATAGTACAGCCCCTGCACCGCAGTCCGATGCGTCAACTTCTATGACAAAGGGAAGATCTGTGTTGGGGTGGCGCAGGATCGGTGCCATGACGAATGCCTCTTTAAGGGCCTGGAAGGCGGAGATTGCTTCGGCGGACCAGGCAGAAGGATCAGCCCCTTTCCTAGTCAACGCCGTGATGGGTGCCACTAGAGTGGAGAAATTGCGAATGAACTTCCGATAGTAGTTCGCAAATCCTAAAAAGCGCTGGATAGCCTTGAGAGTCTCTGGTCTGGGCCATTCCGTAACTGCCTGGAGTTTACCTGGATCCATCAAAAAGCCTTCGTCCGAAATAATGTAGCCCAGAAATTGGGTAGAGCGTTGATGGAAGGTACACTTCTCTAGTTTGGCATACAGGTGATGTTTGAGTAGACGTGAGAGGACGTACGAGGTGTGATGAATGTGATCCTGAAGATTTTTGGAGAAGATCAAAATGTCATCTAAATAGACAATAACAAAGATGTTGAGCACCTCCCGAAATACGTCATTAATAAAGTCCTGAAAGACAGCCGGGGCGTTACATAAACCAAAAGGCATGACGAGGTACTCATAATGCCCACAGCGGGTGTTGAAGGCCGTCTTCCACTCATCGCCCTGCCTGATGCGGACCAAGTTGTAAGCCCCACGGAGATCCAATTTGGAAAATATCTTAGCCCCACGCAGTTTATCGAAGAGTTCCGTGATCAAGGGGAGAGGATAGCGGTTCTTGATGGTGATACAGTTCAAGCCCCGGTAATCAATACATGGCCTCAGAGTACCATCCTTTTTCTTCACGAAGAAGAACCCTGCTCCCGCCGGGGAACTGGAGGGCCGTATGAATCCTTTCTCAAGATTCTCCTTTATGTAGTCTTCCATGGCTTGAGACTCAGGTATCGACAATGGGTAAATCTTGGACTTGGGCAAGGTGTATCCTGGGACCAAATCGATGGGGCAATCGTAGGACCGATGAGGAGGCAATTGTTCTGAGCAGACCTTGTTAAAGACCTCACGGAAAGGGTGATACACAGGGGGAAGAATGGAGTCCTGAGTCATTGTGTTAGCCAAGAGTTTGGGAGACATCCCTGACCTCGGTTTTCAGGTCATGGGGGTAGGTGAGACCCAGTCAATTGGAGGGTTGTTCTTCTGCAACCAAGGTAGGCCGAGGGTTACTGGCGTACCTGGGGCCTGGATGGCGTCAAGTACCAGGGTCTCGCTGTGGGAGTAGGTAGATAGCAGGAGAGGTACGGTCTGTAGCGAGATTAAGGGTGGAGACAGCGAACGACCATCAATCCCAACCAAGGCAATAGGTTGGGCCTTCTTCACCAAAGGTATCCGGTTCTGTTTAGCGAAATCGAGGTCTACAAAGTTTCCTCCAGCACCGGAGTCGATAAAGGCAGCAGTAGATGTGCGAAACTCAGCGCCTGCGAGAGAGATAGGAATCGTAAGTTTCTTAGGCAGTGCCTCCTTGGGGAGGGGACGAGGAGAGATAACACCCAGTGAGAGCCCCTCCATACTCACTGAGTGTTCCCATTTCCCGGACGCAAAGGGCATGCACGGACCAGATGTTCAGGGGATCCACAGTAGAAACAGAGTCCGCCGGCGTAGCAGTGTTGTCGTAGTGGATTCCGGATCTGTTGCACCCCTAATTGCATTGGCTCGGGAGGCTCCAGTGCCAGCTGCTGTGAAGGAGGTGGTCTAGGAACCAGAGGAGAGTTGGGGAAGGGTGCTTGGAAGGTTAGTGGCCGGGCATTCTGACGCTCCGAGCGTCGTACCTGGATGCGTTGATCAATACGTACGGCCAAGTCAATGAGCGCCTCCAATTGGTCTGGCCTGGGTTGCCGAGCAAGCTCGTCCTTGATGGACTCCGAGAGACCTTGCCAGAAGACGGAGACGAGCGGCTCTTGTCCCCAGTTCATCTCGGCGGCGAGCGTGCGAAATTCCACTGCATACTGTGTCACCGATCTTTGCCCCTGAGTTATCTGGAGGAGGGAAACAGACGCCATCTCCCGGCGTGCAGGGGAATCAAAGACTTGTCGGAACTCACCCTTGAAGGCTAGGTAGTCTTGTGTCAGGTCCGGGCGCAACTCCCAGACTGGCGAGGCCCATGCCAGCGTGCTGCCCGTCAGTAGGTTGTACACGTAGGCTACCTTCTTCCGGCCGGTGTCGTACTGAAGGGGTGCCATTTCAAATTGAACCTCACACTGGTTAAGGAAACCTCTGCACTCGTGCGGGTTGACAGCGTACGGGTTGGGGGGCGGTATCTTCACGTCCTGACTGCTGGGTCTGACTGGTTCTGCAGCCTGTGGAGGAGAAAGAGGAACAGGTGCTTCCGGTACCAGAGCCGAATGTTTAGCCATTTGGCGTGTTAGGGCCACAATCTGATCAGCCATGGCCTGGTTTTGCTGTATCAGCGTAGAGATTGCTTGCCTCAGTTCGGCCTGGTCTGCGTCTTGTGGGCTCGTCATAATGTTACGCCGGAGTAGCCCGCAGACCAGACCTGTCCCTAGAACTGAGGTGGCAGGTATGAATACACACACCGACAGAGCGAGGGACGTGTCCGGGTTGTGGTATTAGATGGTGCCAGGCCAGATGGGGTGTATTGCGAGAATACTTGCCGATACCGTTTTCCCAGGAGAATTGTCGTTGCTGTTGCCGAGATCAGGGGTAGGAGATGTATGGAGGAATCGAGATGAGTGCCGAGGTCGAAGGGAGCCAGAAGGTACTTAAACAGGAACAATCCGAAGTCGAGAGCCAAAGGGGGTAGTCTGCCAAGCCGCGTCTAAACCGAGAGAATCAAAGAACAAGCACTGTGAAACACCCATACAAAAACTATGACGAGCGAGGAAGCACAGAACAGAGAGGGTATATAAAGCTGGAACAGCCAACCAGGAGAGGGGGCGTGCCTGGAGGAGCCCAGGGAGCTTCAGTACATTGGCTGCTGTTCTTAGAGCTCAGGTGACACTCAGCAAGAGCCAGATTGTAACCAAGCGGTGTTTGGGGGCGGAGCCTGAGTGGGGATAAGTTCAAGGGCTTTTGTGTGTGCACTGTAAGTCCAACGTGTGCATGAGAGGAAGCAACGTGGGGTGCGCACGTGCGTGCGGGGCGGCGATTCCGCGCCGACGGCTGCGGCGCAGAGCGAGGAGGAAGGACCTCGTGGAGCATCCCACCATGCCGAGGGGTAAGTGATGAAGCTGAAGGGGGCTTGTGTGGTTGTAGTGGAAGGGTCTGAGCAGTGTAAGGAGAGAGCCGTGAGCACCGCCTGAGACGCTGTGTGCTCACATTCCTAACAGCAGCATAGTGTTCTGTCCTAGTGCCTAAGAAGGATGGGGCCACCCAGTTCTGTGTGGACTATCGGCAGCTCAATGCGGGAACGGTGTCAGATGCTTATCCAATGCCCCGTATGGACAAGCTGTTAGATGAGCTCTTGGGGGCAAAGTATCTGACTACCATGGACCTGTCCAAAGGGTATTGATAGATCCCCTTGACCCAGGAGGCTAGGTAGAAGTAAGTGTTTATCACTCCAAGTGGCCTCTATGAATTTTTAGTGATGCCATTTGGTATGAAAAATGCTCCTGGTACCTTCCAACGCCTGGTCAACAGATTACTGGAAGGGATGCAAGGGCATACCTGGATGACATTGCAGTGTTTAGCAGTTCATGGGACAGTCACTTAGTTAATTTAACAGCAATGCTGAACAGAATAAGGGAAGCAGGGCTTACATTGAAGTCCTCTTGGTTACTCCTGATCCATGTTTTGGGGTCCTAGAGTGTCAGTTCTTGGACCCAGCTATCGTATATGCATTACTGTGGCTATACAAATTATGCGACAATAGAGATTTTTTGTGTTTTTACCTGTCCAGGGGTGCCAGCAAGCCGGAATTGCATAGCTATGAGTTTCAGGGTGGGGTTGACGGAGAAAGTCTTTACAGATTGTGACTATGTAGCAGGGTTCCCGAGTTACAGGATACCCCAAAGATGTACCCGGGAATCAGTTAAGATTCTCAGATACATTGAAGCACAATTCTCCTGTCAAACTCCTACCCTGAAAACGTTCTTGCGACTCACCACTAGGATTCCTGCTGCAGCACAGTCCGGAAAGGTAAATGGGGCATAAGGGGTTAATGTATCCCTGCAACATACCCGGGTTCCTAGTATAAAGGTGGGATGCCCGTTATATGACCAGGTTACCCTCTATCCAGTATAGGGGTTCAGGGGATACGCCAGCTAAGTTACAAAGCTGAGAGGATTTGGTAAAATAACAGGTCAGGTTTTTACATAGAGTTTGGGATAAGGCTAGTGAGTATAAAGTAAAGATTCTAATTCTATCCCACACACCACAACAGACTTAATTATTTTAGCCAAGTAAAGTGTAAAAGCATATTTTATTAATGTGTACATTTAATACAGGTATATATGTTTGATGCACTGTATATGAACTGTAGGATTTCCAAGTCCGGGTTCCGAGAGACCAGATGGCCACCAGGCTGGGTGCCACTATGTCTACTCTGGTCCCAGACATGAAAGCCTCAAGGATGCCAAGGTGTTAGGGTAGGAGGAGTACTGGAGTTACACTTATTTTGTGACCGTATCCTGAATGCAGTAAATAGGGACCTTCGGGAGATTTTTGTATCCCCCTTCTCTTCGTTTTTAGTTCTGGTTACCACTTCCATATATGTACCGGCTGTGGATAATAACTTTTGACAAGCATATAATTAGGTGAGCGGTTTACCAATCTGATGTGTGAACACTGGGAAATAAACCTGTTATTACATTTGTTTTCAACTTGTGCTGTGTGGAATTCTGTGGTCCACGAAAATTATGTAATGACAAATATTTCCCTTTTCAGGAAACCAAGATTTTCTTTTTTTAAATGTAAGGATGCAAAAATGTTATACAAATGTTTAGATATGATATAGAAATGTGTTGTTATATTATATATATGTTTTATTATTTTAATTAGCCCTATCAACACGATAAATGCATATTAAGCCTGGAGTTCCAGAGTCACAAAACATTCTTCATGAGTTCTGGACCTCATACAAGGTTGAGCATTACTCACTTACTTTTCCTATTGGTGTTATTGCTCCAGCTCAGTCACTGAGTGCTAGCATCTTTGTCAGAGTTTGAGATCACTGCATATAATAGGCTAGGCCAGTGATTCCCAACCTTTTTTTGTTTGGAGGAACCCTTGAAGTATTTAAAAAATCTTGGGGAACCCCTATCTGGCTGACACATATTAGGTTCGACAGGGGTAAATCACAAAATTTCACACCTCACGAGCCCCCTCTATTTCCCACCTTCTACCCATGTATTTCTCTCCCCTCCATCTCACTCACCCTCCCCCCTCGCATGTATTTATCCCCTGCGTCTCAATCTTACTCCCTCTTTTCCTCACTCACTCCCTCCCACCCTCTCCTCTCACTCGCCCCTACCTTCTGTTAATTACCCCACTCTCACTCAATACCCCCTCCAAAATACATACCAAAAAATCCCATCCCCCTAAATACATATAACCTCACCCCGCAATACATAATAAAAATACCCCGCCCCCACCAATACATATTAAACTTGTAAAGTGAGAAGGGCTGAACTGCTCCCAGGAAAACAGATTCGGGCCACACGGGTAAAATCATCATCATCCTCATATCTCCCCCAGCACCCCTCATCATCCACATATCTCCCCCTGTTCCCCTCATCATCCTCATCCTCATATACCTACCCCCTGCATCTCACATCACCCCCCCTGCATCTCACATCACTCTCCCCCCCTGCATCTCACATCACTCTCCCCCCTTGTATCTCACAACATCACCCACCCCCTCCACATTTCACATCACCCTCCGCCACCCTGGATCTCATATCATCTCTCCCCCTCCAATATGCCTACCTCAGACGGGAGGCGAGGCTGGTATCCTCCGGTTGCCGGCGGAGGCGGCGGACAGCAGAATGGCAGAGCAGGAAGGGCTGCGCGTGCTCGCCCTAGCTAGCAGCAGACACCGGGAGTGCCTAGTCATGCTGCTAGAGTGTGCTCCTAACCTGAAGTCCTTAGAGCGAGCGGGTTCTGGGGAGGGGGGTCCGTGGTCTGTAGGAGGAACCCCTGAGACTGCTTCAAGGAACCCCAGGGTTCTACTGAACCCTATTTGGGAATCACTGGTCTAGGCCAAACGTCCATGTTATAATTTAAAAAAAAAAACTTGCGTAAAACATTAATACTGTACTGTACCGTAAGACTACTGTACATGCCAAAATGCTGTGGGGTAGACTTTACTGCTTTTTGTATTACCACATGACTTTATTGTACACGTTTTATTTATTGTTTGTGTTTTCTGCTTTAAATATGAATAACTGAGTAGAATGATGCAGCTGGTGCTTTGCAATGCATTAACCGTGAAACAGTTAAAAGTTGATTCATCCTGCGAGGTTATAACGATGCTGCTTTCTGACCCCTCTCCTCTGCAGTCTGATGGCTGTTGCAGACTGGTTTCCATGGAAATCCGCGGAATGAAGTTCCCGATTCCACGCCCACCTCCCCCTGTGAGTGTCACAAGCACGCCGTGCTCCCCTTTTCTCCACATCACCTCTTATACAATTTGTCTGGATTCGTTTTCTTATTCACAGCTGATTAGGAAATGTTTTTTTTTTTTTTTTAATATAGTTTTCTACATATACTTTTATAATACGCCCAGATGTTTTTGTAATAAAATTTCTGCATATGAAAAGAATTGCAGCGCTGTGGGTTTCTTATCATACACCTACAACTAGGTCACTTCACATCAGCTGCAAACATGTGCTGGGGTTTGTTGTATAACAGCCACGTTCGACGTAGCACGAATCAACTTTTAGAATAACTTTCAAGGACATCCATGAGGTGCAGGGTGGAAGCGTCATCAAGAGCAAGATCATTACTACAAGAGACCCTGCCCTAAGCTGGAAGATGGGGGGGTGTGTGTACTGCACTGAGAGGGTAGTAAGTGCATGGAACAGCATGACAGCATCGCTGATAGAGGTTGATATAATGCTACCTTCAGTACCTATTACATTCTAGATATAAAAAGTCAAGGAATAAACGGAATCTGGGGCTTTGCAGCAGTTTAGGGAAATGGCATAAAGTGTGGACTGTCATTTGTATTTCCAGGTATTCATTAGATATCCTGATTAATCATACCATAGCAGATTATTTTTTTGTCACATACAAGCAATGGGAATTTAATGTTTACTTTAATTATTTTGGAGCTATTTTATCAGGGACCATTTTTGCAGCTGGGAGACTGTATATACATCCCCAGCACCGTGCTGCTGCCCCCCCATGAATGTTAATACTGCTGGGTGTGATGTTTGTTAAATCCCTCTGCCTGTGCCTCACATTTCCTGGGGGGGAAGGGACCTCTATGAAACAGAACTCTATCAAACATTTATGCCCTTACTCCAGCTGCTCTGCCATGACTGCTTCAACTGCTGCTCCATATTTTATGATGCTAACAATTCCATTCAAAAATAACATAAGGCGGCAGTGTCCCTCCTGTCTGGCTGATCTGAGTTAATGTATTATGCATGAGTGGAGGTGTCCCCAACCCTGCACACACACACGTGCCTTCTGATGAGGTCCTGATGTAGAGCTCTTATCTCACACACAATGTTTAGTGCTGAGGGTCACCAGTTACTCATGCGCAGAGGCCCTGAGAGCAACTGATGCAGGAGGTACAGCATGCAAATGTAGGGAATTCTCCATTGAAACTACCCCCGGTCACACACCCTCTTACTTTTCTCCACAGTCCTAAACATACAACTTCCTACATATCACACAGGCTGAATGAATCTTCACATTCTCACATGAAGCCTCATCTCTTACCTCCCGCTAGAAAATTCTGGGTTTTAGTTTAGCAAAGGTTAAACGTGTCCGTAGCTTTGCAGGTAGCAGGCAAAGGCTAATTCGTAGCAGAAACATGATCACTTTGCAGTACACTCGATAAACTCTTAATGAGTAAGAATGACAAGGTTACTGTATAAGGAAACTCTGAGTCTGCTGATTATGCTACAGGACAGTAATCTAAGTCCTCGTTCAGGGTGCCAGAGGCAGGAGTTGGAGGGAGGGCGTTCGGGAGGGAGGGCGGCAGTCTGCTGGGCGATGTGTGTTTATCCTCTCTGCAGACTTTTTCAGGAGTTGAGGAGGCGGGGAGGGGGCGGGGCTACAGACGGCAGGTTAGGGATCCAAGATGCAGTCTTGAAATCATTCTCAAGAATAATTTCATTGGCTGCCGAGGTCCCAATGACGCTGCTGCAGCTTCAAAAAACGATTTTTTTGTTTATTGAAACTTGCCAGCGTCAACTCCGTACTTCAGAGACAGGGCAGCTGCTACCCTGACAACCAGTATTCAATTTGAATACATTGTGTCCCACGGCAGCTCGCACGGCAGCACGCCCTCCCTCCGAAGCCTGCACCCTGAACGAGGCCTTAATCCTAAATGCTATATTTCTCTAAAAATATGCGTTCACATTAAAAAGGCAACACATTAATAGTTTTAAAATGTAGTCCTTTTGACTAATCTGGCATAACATTTTTTTTTAAATTCAAAATTGTCTCTTAAACACTTAAACCTCAGCTGTTGAGCTGTAAGCCATCTCACCTGAGTGCCTCGTTGCGCTAGCAGTCACAGTGCAACAATTTATCAGTGGAATACAAGAACAGAAGGCATGCAAAAAGGATCTCAGCTGCAGCTCTGGTGGGAGGGATGAGTATATTATCAGCGGATTCACAGGTATCTCAATATGTACCTGTAATTGCAGAGCTGGGAATGGTGTGTGATTAGCTGCGTTCAAATGAGATGCGATGAAAGGTTATAAATGTATTATGAACTCAGAACAGAATAAACATATATACATACGTATACACACACACACACACACACACCTATATATATATATATATATATATATATGGGAGAAAACACAAAGTATACTGCATCAGCACAAATAATAATGGTTGCCCAAAAACTGTCAGAAATGTGTGATAAAATATTAAAAGACAGTGGTGCTCGAGGATAGAATTATTATAGCACAACAAAAAAGTATCCTTATAACAAAGCACACGGACATACCAGAAAAGTTATTAGTATTACAAATTTATTGATAAAAACAGGGGGAGAAATATAAAAGAGGAGTGGGAGTCTGTGGAGGGGGACCCCTGACTTTTTCCATAATAGGAGGCTTCTGCAATCCGTTTATTGTTCATACCAACTACAACGGACATTGGTGATGTATCATAACTTCACAATACTGTGATACATGCTCTTGTATTGGATTTTTTTATATTACCCCAGGCAACATTGACTCTATGTGAATCTAGGGTAATACTACAGGCATATCTTCATCTATAGTACATAGGTCTGCAGTAACGTGTCATTCTATAGAATAGTGCCTTTTACTGAGCTACCAATTTTTTGGATTGAGTGCATTTGATTGTCTATCACAATAGCCATCTGTGACTTCATTGACCACTTAGTGTGCTTTTGTCCTCATGGTATATTTGCATTGTCAGTTGTGAGTCCCCCTCCTCTTTTATATTTCTCCCCCTGTTTTTATCTTTATATCAATAAATTTGTAATACTGTACTAATAGCTTTTACGGTATGTCCGTGTGCTTTGTTATAAGGATACTTTTTTGTTGTGCTATATATATATATAAATAAATAAAATGAGTGTTATATATATGTGTGTGTGTGTGTGTGGTACAGAGGAGTACCATGTCCAGATCCCTCAAGTGGGGCTGTATTTCAGCAGAGATGCAGCAGGCGTGAGCTCAGGTGACCTTTTAACATAATGAAATACAAGACAAAGGTCTTGGGAGACACCTACTTACAGATTCTCCTCCACTGGAGCTGATAATGAAAAAACAAGAGACTCCTCAAAGTAACTAATGGTATATCAGTCCGGCTAATGGAGCCAGCTCTAAATATCCCATCATCTGTCCTCTGCAGAACAATTGTGCTTCTGTATAAAGGAAACAGGCAGAGTTTCTTCCTTCCGCTCCAACAGAAAATCCACAAGCCAAAGAAGGATAGAAGAAGAGCATTTCTCTGCTGAGAAGGGTTGAGAATCAAGCAGAGCATTATCCCTGTGCTAAACCCAAAGGAAGATAGGATAACAGAAGATAAAGCTGGTCTCCCCAGTGCCTCATTAATTATCATAGTGACATGTGGCATTTCACACTGATACAGGCCAAGGCTGCCATGGTTTACTAAAGCTGCAGCTTCCAGGAGGGGTTAAATCCGCTGTAATCTCACACAGTGTTGTCAAGGCTCAAAAACGGAAAGTTGGGAAATTTGGGCGATTAAAAAAAAAAAAAGCTATTTTTAATAATCTTGACTTTGTTAAGACTCTACTGAGTTATGTGTGGATTTTCATACAGAAATTTACAGATTGCAAAACTCACATCTTATAAATAATACTGCATTTTAATTAGTGAGAATTTCCTCCCAATGAAAGAGACAGTCCTCCCAATGAGCGAGACTGTCCTCCCAATGAGCGAGACAGTCCTCCCAATGAGCAAGACATGTCCTCCCAATGACCGAGACAGTCCTCCCAATGAGCGAGACAGTACTCCCAATGAGCGAGACAGTCCTCCCAATGAGCAAGACATGTCCTCCCAATGACCGAGACAGTCCTCCCAATGAGCGAGACTGTCCTCTCAACGAGCGAGACTGTCCTCTCAACGAGCGAGACTGTCCTCTCAACGAGCGAGACTGTCCTCTCAATGAGCGCGGCTGTCCTCCCAACGACGAGACTGTGCTCCCAACGAGTGAGACTGTCCTCTCAATGAGCGAGACTGTCCTCCCAACGAGCGATACTGTCCTCTCAATGAGCGCGGCTGTCCTCCCAACGAGTGAGACTGTCCTCTCAATGAGCGCGGCTGTCCTCCCAACGACGAGACTGTCCTCTCAATGAGCGCGGCTGTTCTCCCAACGACGAGACTGTCCTCTCAATGAGCGTAGCTGTTCTCCCAACGACGAGACTCTCCACTCAACGAGTGAGACTGTCCTCTCAATGAGCGAGACTCTCCTCTCAACGAGCGAGACTGTCCTCCCAATGAGCGATACTGTCCTCTCAATGAGCGCGGCTGTCCTCCCAACGACGAGACTGTGCTCCCAATGAGTGAGATGTGTTTTCTGCACACTGTATAATCACTTCAGATCTTACATTCTTCCTCACTTTTGCGGTAGAGATTCCTGTACCAGCAGCTGTATTTATGCCTCTGAATTATTCATAGCTCTTCAGCTTTGCTTTAAAAATGAATGGATTTGTTTTCCAGTTTTAGTGTCTTTATTTTCGCTGAAGAACATGCAATTTATTTAAATTTCCTGCTCCCAAGTGACCCACTGGATCTAATTATAGCCCATGTTTACTAAGCAGTGTTATGCCATAAGATACATGAAGGTGAATGGGCTGGGAGGTGCAGGGCAACCGTCATCTGTCCCAGGGCACAGGACTAGAGTCTCTACCTAGGCCTCAGGTTGTTGAGTGGAGGGGGGGAAGTGTTTGCTCCCTTCTCTCCCCTCGTCTTTACCTCCCCTCCTCCCAGGCCCTACCTGTGGAGCGGGGTCCATCTGGGCCCTAGTCAGATAAGAATGGCCCACCCAGGCGTCCGACAGCGAAAAATGGGACCCAACCTTTCAGCAGGCCTGGGAAGATGTCTTATGGGAGAGTTCTGCTTAGTAAATATGAACATTTGTCTTTATTTGCAAAATATATAAGTCTCTTCTCTATCCCATAACTCAGGGGTGCGCAAACGTTTCCCCCTGCGGCCCCGTACCTTCTCTCCCCCCCTCCTTTACCTTGTCTCCGGCATCAAATGACACCGTGGGGACATGTGACGTCGCAATGCCTGATGCCGGCAGCGATAAGGTAAGGGAATTTACAGAGGCCTCGCGCAGTCCCCCAGCATTTAATTTAAATGCTTTGGGGAAGAGCACAGGACCTCTGTAAGAGCCGCGCAAGTTTAAAGGGATAATTGAATATTAACACATTTTCAGTGTAATCGGCTTCCTTCGATCCCTTAAAATAACTATCTTACTTATTTCTACCCTGTAAAAAAAATGCTTTTCTTTTCTCAGGGAACACTGAATTCAAGCACATCTGCTCTTTATATTTATCAGGAAAGACTACATGGCCTCAGCATTTACAGCTTAGAGGAGAGAAGGGAGAGGGGAATATGAGAGAAACATTCAAACACATCCAGGGTCTCTGCAAGGTGCAGGATAGAAGCAAAGCAAATGAAAACAAGAGGTGGTGTGTGGGATGCACTGTGAGGAAGGCTTTGCTCACTGAAAGGGTAGTGAATGTGCTGGTAGAGACATATACATGGGATTCACATGAAAAGAAAGGGAACGTACATAGCAAAAGAAGTAGTAGCCCAGAAGGGAGGGCGTATTCAGGGCCGCCGACAGCTTTCCTGGGGGCCCAGATCTAGTGTTTCCACCCTGGTGCCACCATCCCCCTCCCTAGTGTGTTGGCAGCCTTGCGAGCTCCCCTCCTCTTTTACACTTCCTCGCTCTCACCCCACTCTATTCATTCTCTCCCCTCTCTCACTCTTCCTCACCCCCCTCTTTACACACTCTCCTCTTACACGCACTCTAACGCAATCCCACCTGCCTGCCTGGCCACACATAGACACACAATCACTGCCCCCACAAATAAGCACACAAGTCCACACAATTTCCCCCCACAATACAACACCCTCCAATACAACACCCTCCCACAATACACACTACAATAACCTGCCACACACTACAATAATATACACACACAATTCCCCCTACACATACACACAACATTCCACAGAATTCCCCCCATAATAATACAATAACCCCCAACACAATACAACAAGCCCCACTCCACACAGACACACATTAAACCCCCATACACAATACCACCCACTCCACACACATATAATACAATAACCCCCCACACAGAATACAATAACTCCCCCCCCCCCACACACACACACACTACAATAACTCTACCACACAAAAAATAAAATAATCCCCCACACACAAAATACAATACTACACACACACACACACACACACACACACACACACACACACACACACACACACACAATATAATAACCCCCCCATACACACACTGCAATAACCCACACACAATACAATACAATAACTCCCACACCCAAAATACAATAACCCCCGCACATAAAATACAACACACACAAACCACCACCTTACCTTAGTGGCAATCTCAGTCAGACCTTTGGTGCCGCGTCTATCCTCATGCAGATGCGGAAGCTGGGCCTGACTTCCTGGCGGGCCTAGAACAGCTGGGGAGGACTGTCCTTGGCAATCCCACAGCTACAGGGCCAAGGACAGCTGTCCCTCCCCCCCTTGTTGGTGGCCCTGGGCGTATTGACTTCTTAGGGCCTTCCCTCCCCAAGGCTGGGATGTGTCAACCTGTCATTAAGGAAAATTAAGGAAAATTAACTTGACCAGTAGAGCTCAAGGCAAGATAATGACAGCTGCTGATTGGCTGCAGCTTGGCGGGCTCTTGGAACAGAAGGGGTATAAATACAGGTACCTTTTGAGTGGCTACTTACCTTTGTACCTGAGGATAACAGACACATAGCTGCCCACCCCTACCTGGTTTTGGAAATGGTATGTGTTATGAATGGCACACTTGTGAGCACGTGAAAAAGGTTAATACTTCAAGCTATCCTGCTGACTCATTTACCTCCCCGCAGGGCCCTCCAGATGAGCAATATCTCCCCCAAAAAGTCACACTACACCTCAATTCACTGCAATCACCAAGAATAACTGTAAGGTCTTACCTCCAAAGTCTTTGGTCCCTGCGTTCTAGGAATAATATGTAATTAACACAAAATCAAATGTAGCAAAATGTGTCCTAAAATGCATTCAATTTCTTCTAAAAAGGTACTTGGTTCAAATTAGACATTTGCACCCTCAATATCGTGGCATGTTTGGTTCTACTTAATCCACCCGATTTCACGACACAAACGTATTTTCATCCTGATTGTGAATTATATCAGATTGGATTTATTGTATGTAGCCAGGTCCCCCCTGCCTGTCAGCACCCCCCTCACCTTGCTGGCGATCGCGGGTGTCGGCGAGTCCAATGGCGGCCCCGCCAGCCGATCGCAAGAGTGAGGGCGGTCAGGATCCTGCTCGGGGGTTGCCGGGGACGCGTGCGGCCGGTTGCCAAGGCTGCGATCGCGTTGCAGGGCTCCCGGTGCTCCCAAAGCAGGGCGGCGAGGGCGCCGCCATTTCGCATTGTCTCACGCATGCGCAGTGAGAGCCAGGTGCCGGGGAGGACCCCAAACAGCTCGCGCATGCGCAGAGGAGAGCCCGCGAAACCCTAGCCTACCAGGGAAGGCTCTAAGCAGGGACTACGAGTCCCATGAGCCTCTGTGCACCCCACGTGATGCCAGGGAGCCAATAGGGCCTAGGATCTCTCTGCAGAGAGGCTTACTTGATACATTTTGCGCACTCAGCCCACGCTAGGTCAGTTGGAGCTGGGAGCAAGAAGGGGAAGGAAGGGTGTAGGGAGCGAGTGAAGCTCCTGCACCAGGTAAGGTTCCCCAGGTCCCAGACAGGCCCAACTCCCCACCAGATTAGTGGGTAATCATAAGGGATGGCCCCAGGTTAGGGACCCTGCCCTTAGGTGTGTGTGGTGTTCTGTCTTGTCAGGGTCACGGCTGTCAGTGCTGTGAGGTTTGACAAGAAGGCATTGTGTGTTTGTGCAGCACGTTTGCTGCAAGTACCCAGCAGGTTGCCGTGCATTGCTGCAGGTGTTGGGAGTAGTAGGTAGACGTAGTCAGAGAGGACCCGGGCGGTATGGGAGAGGTAGTGTGGGTGCAGGTGGTCAGTGACCCACCTGCATAGGACATGCTACCCCGTAGGCCCCTATGAGTTTCCCCTGAAGCCACTTAAGGTTGCTGTGCTGTAGGGACGGCCTATAGCAGCAGCGAACATCACCTTTACTGTTAGTGTTAGCTGTGCGTCCGTCCAGAGGGTTGGGCGCCGATCATCATCGTTGCTGCCAAGGCCATCCGGTTGGGATCGCCCCAGATGGTAGTTCCTGTGTTCACCCGTCATCGGATCCTTTTCGAAGCTCCGTTGCAGGCCCAAGCACTGGAGTGCTCGGCAGGTAACCCTTATCACCAAGTGCACCAACGATCCTACATATTATTACTCCGGGACTAGTGACTGCGCAATCACACAGATCATCTCACTAGGAAGGGTGGGAAACGTACTTTGTGTGTGGTTACTGGACACGGGGTGGGATCACCGGTGAAAGGGGGATAGCGTCCTGCGAGACGCATTAGTTAGTGTCTCTTCTAGAGAGGGACACCTGTTGATTTATGATACATTCATGCTATGCAGTAAAACCAGTTCTGTTTTACCACTGTTTGATGAGTGACATATATTGTCCTGCGAGGAACCACTCCCCCTCTGGTGGGAGCCATCGCAGGTGGAGGCGCTGCACCGAGTACAGGGGTACTCATATATACATACCCCAGGTTCCCCGTGGCGGAAGCTCAGCTCTCCTGGGAGCCTAACAGGTAAAGCACCACACCTGGTAACAGTAGGTTCTCCGCACTCACACCATATCTGCGATTGGGTGGGGGGGAATACCCGTTACATGTATATTCAGTAAATCTGTAAGAACATGGGGGAAATGAATAGCGACCCTTTTGTCACCTGCTCTGCTACTCATGAAGGGGTGGGGGATTTCTAGGATTTTGCCCCTCCTCCACCCCAAATATATTAACTCCAGATGAAGTTAACTCTTTGTGTTTTGAATTTGATGGGCAACTACATAGAAAAATCGCAATAGTATGTTTTTTTTTTAAAAAAAAGGGAAAAAAAGTTATACAAAATGTATCACAGCAGGCATGGGAACCTAGCCAGAGTTTATGCATGGAGAAAAAGGTGGCTGAGTCCCCAATTTGGGGGTATGTGGGAGATAGCATGAGAGCTTGGCCTTAAGGCAGCAGTTATTTACTGAGGTGTTTGGATATGGTTCAAGGTAACCTAAATCCCATCTTGGTTTAAGGCAGGAATGGGGGAATTGATGTTGTCAGGGCTGGCAAGGTTCAGGTGTTTGTTATACTGTATATATATATATATATATATATATATATATATATATATATATATATATATATATATATATATAAAATCAAAAAATAAATAGATGATACCGTTCTGTGGCTAACGAAATGCTTTTATTTGTGCGAGCTTTCGAGATACACTGATCTCTTCTTCTGGCGATGTTACAATGTTATATATAACCCAGGCTGTGCTCAAAGCTTGGTTTTGAAGCAAAAGGTGGCACTGTGTGCTCATTTGCATGTCATTTCCCAGAATCCCTTGCTGCAGTGGAAGTGCTGTGTGCTGGGTGATAATGGTGAAAGGCAGGGCTGCAGACCTATCTAAGACATGCAAATGAACATACAGGAATATTTCCATTTCCTATATGCTTTACTGTGGAGGGTTTTTGTCATTTTGTTTTACCCACCATAACTTTACTAAGTGTGATGTGTATAAATATATATCATTATGGTTGTACAGTGATAAAATGTTTGGTGGTTTTGAATTTAATAAATTATGTGGCCTTTACCTCCAACATGGTGTGTGATTATTTTATATAGGTTAAGGGGAGAAAATGGGCCCCGGGCGGTGAAGGTTTTTCTTATAGAGTGTGATGTATTGGTGTGTAGATAAAGTGGGTTTCCTTATATGCTGTTAATATACTGAAGCTTGCATTCTACAGTTTATATATTTGTCCATTTGGTCAAGTTATCCTCGTCCTCTGTGCCTTAGGCCATAAAAAAATATTTTGTAAGCTCTCCGGGGAGAGAATATTTGCTACTGTATTTTCTGCTTCCATTAGCAGAGCTGCAGAAAAATAATGTATTGTTCCAATTAATTCCCTACATTCGATAGAGCTTTTGTGTTCACTTGTTCTATTTATTAAGAATGGTTGTAACACAAGCCTTGGAGGGCGTCAGGGTATAAATGATGCAGATGTTTAGTGTCAGTGACATGGGATTTGCAGTGCAGTGACACAGAAATAAAATTGTGCTGACACAGACAGCACAGATTAGGAAAATGAACCAGACTGTATCATGAAGGCTGTAGGTCATCTTTGTCAAAGTACACATGCCAATACTCGACAGCATGAAGGATGAGGGGCACACTTGTGTGATAAAACACTCTAGTGCAATAACACACATTGTAATGACACACCCGTGTAATAACAAATGCCATACAATAACAGACACAGTGTAATGATACACACCGTGTAATAACAATGCTATACAATAACACACACAGTGTAATAATACATACCCGTGTAATAACACATGCCATGCAATAATACATAGAGTGTAATAACAGATGCCATTTAATTAAATAATAATCCCCTCCAGACAGATCTTTACCTAGCCAATAATGCCAATGATGATGGAGTGAAAGACTAGAGGGGAAGCCAAGGGCCTTTAACACACCCAGACATTGCTGACCAGATAATGACCTATCCAAAGAGAATTACTATTAGAGGCTACATCGTTTACTTTTTTAGAATATTTATACAAATATGACAAAAAGCCCACCCCCCTACTGGTCTATTCCACTGATCTTCCCAAGGACAGCTCCCTACCGCCCATGTGGAAGGCTCGTCCATCACACCTCCCCTCACCCCCTCCTCCAAATGGCTGTCTTCTGCCCACCCTCCTTCTAAAGGCTGCACCCTCTCACCAATTCACCCCCTCTCTCCCATCACCCCCTCCTCTTCCATCCACCACTTCCTCTTCCAGACAACTCTCTCCCTCTCAACCAGTTCCACTGGCTCTCTCTCCTTCCCACCCATCTCGCCCCTGCTCCTCCAGAAGACTATGTGTCACCTTTCCACACTCTGCTCCTCTGGACAGCTCTCTCCCACCTGCCCCATCCCTCAATACTCTGGATGGCTGCCTTTCTCCTGCCCTCCCCAGACAAATCTCTTTGTGCCACCTACTCTTCATGTCCTCTGCTTTTTGGTAATGTGACAAAAATGTTGACCATTCGGAGAGCAGAGAGATCAATATTGCCTGGAAATTGAAACCATTTAGCCTATAATAACATACTGTATATACTGATGAGAGAGAGGGGGAAAAAAAGCGATAGAGATAGATCCCCGCATTCATATGTAACGGTCCGGTTGGAGATTTGTCCGTTACTACGGTGTATGGTGCATATACGGTGTATGGTGCATATACCTTCACTTGTGAGACAATAATATCGCTACCTGGATGACATTTAGATGTATACCAATGTATCTAGGGTTTAAACACGTGAGTGCTCCAAGCCAGCAACATAGACTGTTTTAACAATAGTGGAAGCTTTTCCACACTGATGGTTCCACTACTTATGCTTATATATATACCCTTTAAAGCTGCTGTTCAGTCATATCCTGCATGTGTGTTTTTTTTAATAAATCAGTTCTGTAGTAAGAAAAAATACTTTTAGCATTTCTGTTTTAAAAAAAACAACTTTGAAAGACCAATTTTCTTGTATTCTATTTTAACAGCCATTTGCTAAGGCACTGCCCTTCATGTCCTGTCACAAGCCCTGGCACACCCCTTTGTCAGCCCTGCCCTCCCTCTAGCACATGTCAGTGCAG
Organism: Ascaphus truei; assembly: GCF_040206685.1. NCBI lineage: Eukaryota > Metazoa > Chordata > Amphibia > Anura > Ascaphidae > Ascaphus > Ascaphus truei. Next base: position 47,301,970 of record NC_134489.1, on the reverse strand, counting down.
TAGTGCTCATGAATATTCATGAGCTTCCACTGACTGACAAGCAGAATATAAACAAATCCACAGCTTTTAATATGTCACCAAATTTCGACCTATCAATACATGGAGAACGAATTGACTGGCAGCTATACAGTTCTATAGGTAATTAGAGATTGCACACATACAACTATTGAAGTAAAAAAATAAATGTAAAAAAAAAAAAAAAAAACTGAACTGCAGCTTTAATAGGTCTGTATTTATGAACTCTGACATCTATCTGCATTGATTGTGATGATCAGATAATACTTTGTCACATAGGGTTATACAGTGCTATTATTAATCTTCTTACCTGTAAGATAATTGAATCGTAGTAAATAGACACTCTATTAGACAGCAAACTAGATTAAAAGATACTTACCTTGAATGGTTTACATGTCTAGCTACTTCATTATGGGGTTATTTTAATGTGTGAATGTGATATGTGTTTTTTTAAACTAAACTAATTTGAATAAAACTTTATTATTTCTCTCCTGTTTTCCCGGTCTCTATAGGCCAAATTTGACCTATAAACAGCACTTACTGTTGGACCACTGTTAGTCCGTTCATTGTATACTTACATTAAGTGCTATATATAGGGGGAATCCTTTTCTGATCCTTCTTGGATCAAATCTGTTAAAATGTTTGCATTATTCCCCTAAGCACCTGTGTTAAAACTTTCCAATTATATTTAGAATACATGGATGAGCGGCCTATCTCTTTTATATCTACCTCTCCCCCCAGTAAAGTCACGCACCAGGCAAGAGGATATATACAGTAACAACAGGAATGGTTTATTCACTCTGTACAGCACATAAATTACACGGCAGGCTCCTGCCCAATGCAATACTGTCAGCTCTGACTGAATGGCCACTACAGGCCAAGGGCACCCGCAGCCGTCCTAGCCCTTCCCCACCACCTAGTGGAGGCAGAGGTATAGTCCACACTCACTCTCCCCCGAGGGAAGAGCACATGGGAAGGCCCCAATCTCAGGCTCCCAGTTTTGTGACCTGCCTTCCTCAAGTGGGGGCAAGAACTACTAACTTTAGGGCGGTACTGCCCTTAAGTACAGCCAGGAGGCGGGCACCCCGTTGTCCCAGCTACAACAGGCTGTATCACCCCCTGCTGTCACTCAAGTGCAGTACCAAAAGGGAGGGGGGAAACCCCATACCAACTACTTGCAACCTGATGGTACCAGGGTTACTGCCAGCTCAAGGGCAGAATAGTAGCCATCAGGTGACCTGGCTACACTTACATACACACATTGTTTTGATGTTGCTAAGTGTATTGTTATTTTCACTGGCAGTGGAGGGATTGTTGCAGTGGCTGTAATTAGCAGCGTAGAGACTTCAACCCTGAGGTCTGTTTTAAATTGTCTCTAGCCAGGTTATCTGAGCTTTTCTCTTTCTCTCTGCACAGTGGAGTGTTTGAGGGTTGTGCTGCCCTGGGAACAATCACACACAATTTACACAGCTGGTGTCTACAGTATTTCAAAAGAGAACCATGGGAACGCAGAGTTAAATTGTCAGCACTGGCTGGTTACCTGAATAATGTTCTAAAAGCCTGGCTTCTGATGAAGGAGATTAATCAGCACTTGCTAGCACATGGAAACTGTCATCTAGCCCCAGAAAATGAACCTGCAGCTAAATTTGAGTCCAGAAAATATTTTGTTTGGATGTGCTACTGTCAATAAAATGATGAGAACACTGAACTGTGTGCTCAACGAAAACTCACTTAAAATGCACACCACTAACAATGCAATATATAACTTTTCATTAATATTATTTAATTTTAATTAAAAGTAATATATTACATTGTTAGTGGTGTGATTAAGTGAATTTCTTTCGAGCACACAGTTCAGTGTTCTCATCATTCTACTGATTCACTTTCAGTTCACAGTTTGCACCCACTCATTTGATCAATATCGCTTATTTTCAAGCTACAGTTCAAGCTGCCGTTTAAAAAAAAAACAAAACAAAATTCCCATTCAATATGTGCATCAATACAATCTGCACACTGACAAGTGATTAGCTAAGCTAAGATCTATGTAGATCGACTGTAATAGATCGCTGCTAGGGTTATTTATTCAGTTCAGTTCTTGCACAGGCATTTTGGGGCAATGTACTTCCTATAATATGGATTGCTGGGGGGCAGTTACTAAATACAAGTGGTTCACTGCTAGAGAGAAGGAGCAGGCTCAAGAACCACAGGCCTATCTGAGGGGGGAAGGGACTGCAACTTGGAAATGCTTCCTACATTAGAAACATTAAAAATGTCTTTAAACATTTTTTTTTTTTTTAATGCTACAAGTATTTTCTTATAGTACAGAACTGATTTATAAAAAAAAACCACACATGTAGGATATTGCTTGAACTGCTGCTTTCATATACTAGTGTAACACATGAATCCCCCGATCTCATCTAGGGACCTTTGTGGGAGAACTACACATATTACCAGTGTGGTGCAAAACCTGTCAGACTCACAGGAGGCCTGAGCACTCCGCTGATGGGAACCTGGGGTGTATCCTGGAACGATACTTACAGTGCCTCCTCCTGTGTAGGATTCTAGAGTGTAGAATAACCCCTGACACAGGACCCACATACAGTAACCACATACACCAGGTTATAGATAAACAGTTTACTATATACAGAACAGAGATAACCATATAACAGTAACAGTCACCCTGTAACACTAGACCTCACAGGGCCATAACCCTACACCTTATTCCGCAATGCCGTGTACCCAAGAGTCCCAAGCCCACCCAAGTGTGAGACAGCGCTGCCCACTAGTTTGAGTAGATGGTCGGTGCACGTGTTGTGAGGAAGGTACCTGCCGGGTATGTCCACACCCGGGCGCGCAGATGCTGTACTTGGAATCCCTGCTCCTGAAGGATGATCCCCCAACGTGATCCGCCTCTACGGGGGATGGCTCCACCTTTGGAATGTCTCTTACTGTATGTCTGCTAGCTGCAGAGGGTGATTCCCTTTGTCATAAGTGGCCAGATATCCACGCTTCCTGGCTGTAATATTGCAGCATATTCAATATATATTTGCAAATAAACTGTAGGAAGTCTTTAATGGTTACATTATAATTAGGTTTCAGCACCTACTGTACCTGGGGTAATCAGGATGTTTTGGACTGAAATTTTACACTCAGATTGTAATATACAGTACAGTATTTATCACTAAATACAGTTTATTATACAAACACTGTTACTATTGTAGTGCCAACGGTCTCAGAAACGCAGAGCATGTTTCCACCTCATTGACTTCCACTTCCGTTCCCTGGTCCAGACTGCTGTCTTTTATACATGTTCAAAGATATGCACAAAAATAGACATTTCCTAACGTTTTCTGGCTGCAAAACTGGTGCGAAATACTGCCCCAGATTCATGAGAAGAAACCCCACTGGTTTCAATAGGGAAGCTGTTTAAACAGTCTGTAATGCTTTGCAGATGTCAATTACTGACTGTTCTAGAAGACATCTGCGTTTTCTCAACTATAAGAGAGTCAGGTCTCAATTTTAATATTGACAGCTCATTAGGAAGATCCCCCAGGGAATCAGATGCTCACAGGTTGATTTGTATAATACATTTATTAGTTAGAAGAAGGTAATTGCATCCCAATTAAGACAGAACCTGCTTATAATACAAACTCATCTGCTTAACGATATGGATGCACAATTCCAGCTCCTCTGCAGCCTTTCCTACAGACACCTTTAAACTGACCTACTACTGTACAGTATTGTGTGTGAGTGTTTTGTGGAGGGTGTGTGCTTGTTAGCTGAGTACTGTATGTTTAAAGTTTTTCTTCATAAATTACAATCATTGAGTGTGATACAAAATGTTTGCTGTTCCAGTGTTCCTGTATATTGTGGGTGTTACAAAAGATAGTGTTAGTGTGTTCATTATGTGTGTATTACAGGAGGCTGCGTGAGTGTGTATCATTGTTTGTGTTGCAAAAGCTTGTGGCCGTGTAACGCTTGTGTTACAGGAGGCTGTTTGAGTGTATCATTATGTGTGTGTTACAGGATGCAGTGTGTGACTGGGGGTCATTATATGTGTGTATCAGTGCACATTGCCCGGCGTCCTCTGCATCTCTCTGTTAAATTGTAATGTGGTCCAGCGGTCCAAGAATTGCACTGAGTAATGCCGGGGATACCTCACCGTTTGCTCAGCCTGGATCTAAGCAGCAGGGTGAGCTGGGAGAATAGCGATAGGTAAATTGCGTTCCCCTGCATTAACCCTCCACTACTGTCTACTCGCGGATTAAAGCTCGCTGGGGACCATCCTAATAACTCAATCTGCCAGCAGGGAGCACAAAATCAAGCCAAACATGATGGGAAGATGTGGTTGCTGTGGTAATGTTGAGATGCCCCCAATGGAATCTGTATGAAAGACTGAGTGAATGTGGCAAAGAGAAAAAGATAGACGAAAGAACAAAGGGAGGAGAGAGAGAGAGAGAGAGAGAGAGAGAGAGAGAGAGAGAGAGAGAGAGAGAGGAGAGAGAGAGAGACGAGAGAGAGAGAGAGAGAGAGAGAGAGAGAGAGAGAGAGAGAGAGAGAGAGAGAGAGAGAGGAGAGAGAGAGAGAGAGAGAGAGAGAGAGGAGAGAGAGAGAGAGAGAGAGAGAGAGAGAGAGAGAGAGAGAGAAAAAAAAAAAAAAAAAAAAAATTAACGATGGAGAAGGGCTATTTGTCCGGAATGAGTACTTGTGATTGGTGCAGTGATCTGTAATCCTCTGAGGGCAGGGTAAGTTCAGAAGTCCATGCATCGCTAATGATATAATCTCCATCATGGCATGCCAAGAAGCCTCTCCCTATCCCCCCTTAAAGATCAAAAACACGGATCCTATCTGTCAGATCTCCAGCACACGGCTACAGAACCGGACACTTTAAAAAAATAAATGCTGCCGTTGCTGTATGTACGGCAAGGCGTTTGGTGTGTGAATTGCAGAAAACAAGAGCTGATATATAAATACATCAAGTGGATTTTCATTACAACTCGTAGTCAGGGGCGTCCCTGGGAGAAAACACAGCTTGAAAAGGAAAGCAGAAACACTATGCAGGCGGATTCTGGATGTGTCACTTGGGAGCAAAGAGAGAGTAGGGAAATAGAGCGCGATAGATAGACAGGAAGGCATGGTCGCTATTGCATAGTCTGTGAACCTGCTACCTTGTGCTGGAGAAGAGATAAACTGCATTGAAATTAGTGGGTCTCAAATCTTTCTCACTGGAGTCTCTGGGGGCTTTGTAAATGAAGATATGATCCTGTATTATCAGTAAGGTAGAACCTCACCATCCCTTCTATCGGGGATCTGTTCTGCCTTCCACGAGAGAGGAAAGTGAGGCAGTGACAGTACTGCTACCTCAGGGCTGAACTCATCACAAAGGTGCCCTTCTGTGATGGTAACTGAGAGGACAGGTCGAGTGGATTTACTTCCCTCAGAAACATTTTCTCCTCTGCTCTCCGCCTCTCCTCTCTCACTGTGATACATCTCCTCCTCTTTATCTGACACATCTCTTCTTTATTTCATGCACATCCCCCCCCTCCTCCTTTCCTCTCCCAGATACATCTCCACCTTCCACTCTTTTTTGGTGTGTTGGTAATCTACTGTACCTCTCCGATTAAGGCTGTTCCACCCCTCTCCAGGCATTCCTCTCTTTAACATTAATTTCTCCCTTCCTTTACTTTTTTCTGCTATACCTCTGTTTTTGGAACTATCTTTGTTGCATAATCTCTCTCACTTCCTCTCTCATTCAATGCTTCCCTGCAGCTCCTTAGACTTTCTTGACTTTTCTTTCGTTTGCTGCTTCTCCTCTCCCTGTCACGGTTTATATCAGGATAACATTGCTCTCACCATCTGTTTGGGAGTTTAGCACAGCAGTGCAGGGGGTTTGTGGGCTCCTGTTCTCTTCAGGTTCTGGGGGAGATGACAGATGTTCTTTTCCAGTTAGCCAGGAAAAAGCCTTGGGCTCTTTAGTTGTGGAACTCCATGTATTCCTAATCTTGACATTACCAGAGACCTGCAGTGTTGATTGATTAACCCCTTAATTGCCAAAGACACACGAGCATCACTCTATTAACCCTGTCCCTATCAGAGACCTGCAGAGCATCACTCTATAAACACCTTCCTGCAGAGCATTGCTCGATTAACCCCATCTCTCTTTCTTCCCTTCTGCCTGAAGGCCTCAGGATTCAGATAATTAAAGTACTTCTGTCCTATAGGATTATCACAGCAGTAATAAAGCAGAGTTCCTCATTACAGATCCGACATAACAAGATCAGCTCATCTGTGCTTTCCCGGTAATGGGAGGTGATATAATTCACTGCAATTAATGCAATTTTTACAAAGTCGCGAGCTCTGTGCTCAGAATCCATGGGAGCCTTTTATAGCAAGATCAGAAGCGGTTATGGGATATTAAATAAGATGCATTTTGTACGCGTCTCTTGGTGTCAGTGTTCCCAGATTCTATCTGGCCCTGCTTGTGTCATTGAGCAATCTATGGAGCAGTTGCATGGGGCAAGAGCAGGGGCTGTGGAATGTTAGAGCAAGTGGATACACATGATTATTGGACATGTATCTCCGGTCTTACTATTGTGGTGGCATAATGCTCTCTAGACTTATCAAAAAGTTACTGGTGATTAAAAAATAACAATCAAACGTGCACTGTAACACAGTGTCCCACTCCTGATGCATCTGCTGCCCAGCACATCTACAGTATACAGTACTGGCTCAGGATGGAGAGAATCATTAGGGGAATAAGGGAGATTTCTTTACGTGCCACAAACTTTCATTGGAATGAGGGAACCTTTATTTTTTTTGAGGGATATAATTAGGTTTGTGTTCTAGCTGCCTCCTGTATAGAGAGGGTACACAGACTAAACTACAGGAACTCTCCAAATGGTTCTCAAATATGTACTGAAGTTACGATTCCTGTGAAATACTGCCACCTGCTGGGCGCGATACTAGCTGCTGCAAGAAAACAGAACAGGTAATGTATGAAGAAAGGGTATCCCGACCCAGAGGGTGTTTTGACCCTAGAACCCCACTCCCTTACAGCCATATTTGTAGGTAAGTCTAATTGGTCGGGGCAGATATCAGTTGCCTAGGCTCTGCCTCTGAGGTGTAGGGGAAGCTAGCCCTGATTGGCGATATTTGGGCGGGAAATTCTGGTGCGGGAGTACATAAGTGGTATGGCAAGAGCTCAGGGATGCTCCCTTTGCTCAGCCAGGGATCTGAGTTTATTGCCCCACCCATTCCCCTTTTCCAAATTACAATGCACAGACACTGTCATATATGGCTGTCTTATACAGAGACTGTCTTATACAGTAAGTTGTTAACCTTGTCATTAAAAAAACCCCATTATCTATATTTAATTTTTTTTTGTGTTCTTTGGCTATTTTTTTGTCACAGCATCCTGGGGAACCCTGCGTAAGGCAATGGTTAATGTAGGGGTTATATGGTTCCCCCTGTTGGGAGCAGTTTGTAAGTAGTAGTAGAAATATGACTTAAGGCAGTTCCTGATGCTTCTTAACCCTGTTTATCGACATTACATACTGTATGTTTGCCCACTTGGTTTAAGACAAGAGGTATGGTTTTGGATTATGATTGGCAGGGTCCAGATTTGGGCGTTAATAATGGTTTGTGTTAGTATTATGATTAATAAATGCTGTATCTTTTACCTCCATCCAGGTGTCAGTGTCCAGTTATTTCTGAGGGCTAAGCAAGGGAGTTATAGGAACCTCAGGGGGTCATAAAGGGATCAGTATAGCAAGACATATTAAGCATTTAACGGAAGCTAAGACAGGCCTTTATATCCTGCAACAGTATATCAAGGCGCTTTTCCCCTTTGTGTGTCAACTTGTGATTTGAGGCGAGTCAACAATAGGAGAAAATACAGAGAGGAGTTATATGGAGGAAAATGAGGAGCTATAGTGAGCAGTTATATAGAGAAAATAGAGAAGTTATAGGGAGTGGTTATATGGAACAATGTGAGGAGTTATAGGAAGGTGCCATATGAAGCAATATGAGTAATAGAGATGATTATATTGAGCAGTAGGAGGAGTTATAGAGAGTTGTTACATGAAGAAATAGGAGGAGTTATAGGGAGTGGCTATATGTAAAACGCACACACAGCCCATGTAAGGTCAGAACCCAAATTCACCAGATCATGTATACTGTGTGAAAAAGAGTGCTACTATGATTGTGACCTAATGTATAGAACAAGATACATAAAGTCCTACTGCTACATCTAACGTGACATATTGTATAGTTAAATACTTATCTGTTTGTCTTTTCATAAGCAAGGGCAATTCTTTGGCCAAAGTATTTTAAGACTACAGTACAACCATTTCATGGTATGGCCCACCTGTAGATCCTAAAACTGCTGCACCTGCAAAAATAGCTATATGTAAGTGGCTCTATGTAGCAATAACAGGAGATACTGTACATGGGGGGAGGTGTTAATATAAAGCAATAGGAGGAGTTATAGAGGTGAATTTATGAAGCAATAGGAGGAGTTATAGGCAGTGATTAAATTGTGCTATAATAAGCGTTGTAGGGAGTGGTTATTTGGGGCAATAGGAGTTATAGGGAGCAGTTATATGCAGCAATGGGAGGAGTTATAGGGGTAGGTTATATGGAGAAATAGCAGGAGTTATATGGAACAGTAGGAGGAGTTTTAGGGGTAAGTTATATGCAACAAAAGGAGGCGTTTCAGACAATAAGAGCCATTGGCTACTTAGAGTGAATACATACATCTGCACCTCACTCATGTGTGCAGATATCACCAAGCTTAAGAGATGTCTCATAGGATTTCTCAAGTGTTTTATGGCCACCCGGACCCTTATAACACTTCTGCATTATTAAGAGGCCATGAATACTGTATGATATAATGTCATATAGGAACCTGCATAGATGTATAATATAACAGTATCACAGTGGAATCTTATCAGGAGCCTGATGAAACCTCCAAGGAGGAGAAACGCGTAGAGTGTATCCTGTAATTTGTATCCAGTGCCCAGCAGTGACCGAATGGGAGGCTCCATACAGCATCATCTGTCTATCTCGAGCAGCCTCCAGGGTCTACATCCAGGGATCGAACCCGTAAGTGCGGGAGCCAAAAGACACGGACGTCTCAGTGTACCGTGAGCATTGAGCAGAGAGACTGCTCTGCAACCTTCACGGCTGCTGTTGATCATTTTGATCTATCTGCGCATAGAATTCATAAACCATGTGAGTGCGATTTTACCCTTTTCTGCAGATAAAAAGTGTCTTGCAATTTTGCACTATGTTTGTTCTTCTTTTCTCCATCCGGTATATGCTGTGAGGACCTTTACCATAAGCGGTTCCCCATATGCAACAACCCCATAAAGATTGCAGTGTAAAGGAACCTTTATGCACATCATAACACAGATAAATCTGTGAATATAAATTTCATTGGGATATTGAGAATTTACCACAAAACCAAGGCTCAAGACATATTGCACTATTTGTATACTTTATGTTCTTTTATTTATATGACTTTGCGCTCCCTTATCTCTCTGGACACCTAAGGAACCTGAGGCTGTGGCACTGTCCCCGATCAAAGCTAAGAAGGTGGCAGAAGCTCTGAGAAGGATTTTTACTAGGATAGGGTTCCCTAGTGAGATTCTAACTAATCAAGAGGCGTAATTCAAAAACCGTTTGGTGAGAGGGAAAGGGCGATTTACCAAATCCGGAGTACAAAGACATCCTGCGGGGACACCTTTTGGGACTGCCAGACCTGGTGGAGCTTGCCAAGTGGGTGGGAATTAATTAGCTAGGGGAAGATGCAGCTCGTAGGGGCATTTCCCATTGGCTAATTCGTATTTTCCGCTCACCCGGCTTTTTGAGCCGGCTTGACACGCCTCCTCCTGTGACGTCAGCCAAGAGATGAGCCCCCGTTTCTATTGACTTGTGGGAGGGAATGCCCACGCTCTGATTGGTCACTCCTCCTACTTCCATGCTGAACATAGAACAGCCTGGGGTATGTAAGGTGTTGGTCGAGACAGAGAACCAGACCATCTTGTGGCTTGAGTCGATGAAGCGCGGCAGGCTTTTCAAAGTTGCTCTGTCACAAATAACAGAGCAACCGGCTTCATTTCTGAGGCTAGGAAAGTCTGCCCTTCGGAGACTAAGTCAGATGCCAGGTCCAAGTTCTGAAAATAGAACATAGCAGTTGCGGCTAAGCTTTTAAGCCGAAAAGAGGACCAGGAAGCCGGAGGGATTTCCCGGTCAGGGTAAGCATTCCGAAGCAGGTGCCCTGTGTCATGGGGGACCAGGACTTTTAACACCTTTTAACCGGGATCATTCACTAGGCAAAACAAGTTAGTGGAATAAAATGAGGTTTATTCGGGCAAACCCACTTACACACAGTAAATATACAAAATACTGACAGAATACACACTTACTGGAGGTCTGGGGGTGAAAAATAAACTCAAATAGGTGCAGGGCATCTGCTTCAGTAGGCTTACCCTGACCAGGAAATCCCTCCTGGCTTCCTGGTCCTCTTTTCGTCTAGAAACCCTAGCTGCGACCGCTACATTCTAAAATGAGAACTTAAACCTTGTCTCTGCCTCATGCAGTAAAGTCCGATAGAAAAAATCGCAAGGGTTTTTAAATCGCTATTTTTGACAGAGTTGCTATCATGGTATGCAGAAAGCCCCAAATACCAGTGATAGCTACATCTGCAAACATGGCGAGTAGACAGCGACGAGATAATCTGCTCTCCGAAAAAGGGCTCACCCGGCGAGTTGATTCTGCTGCAGAGAGAGAAAGAGCCGCCTCTCTCTCTGCGCAAATCTCGGCCGAAATAAAAATATTTTAATTTAAACTTTTTTACTAGTGTAGATGAGCAGGAGGTCTCCGGAGCAGAACTGCGTTGATTTCAGATCCCGGGGACCCACTGCTTCCAGAGATACAGGCCATATTATGGGGTGCCGGTATCTCCTATGCATTGAAATGTCCCAGTCATGTAACGCGGCACATTTACATGCATAGGAGATACTGGCACCCTATAACGGGGCCGTTATCTCGGGAAGCAGGGGGTCCTCGGAACTGAAATCAACACGGTTCTGCTCCGGAGACCCCTACTCATCTACACCAGTAAGAAAAATTCAATTCAAATATGTAGTAAAAACCAATACACAACCCACCCCCTGTGCCCCCACATTAAACCAGTATTTATTTTTTTTAGACACGGTATTAATACCACCGGCAGGCATTCCCGGGTGGTTCCCGCGGGTGTCCGTGGGCCCTACAGGGCACTGCGGGGGTTCACATGGATGTCTGGGGGCCCTTAGTTGGTCGCTGCTAGGTCCGTGTGCCTCCAGGTGTTCCTGCGGGTCTCCAGGTCATCCCCACAGGTTTCTGGGAGCCTTTGGGTGGTTCCCACAGGTGTCTGGTGGCCCTTGGGTGGTTTCCACGGGTGTCTGTGAGCCGTCAGGTGGTCTCTGCGGGTGCCCTGGGGCCCCAACAGGGTCCCTGGGTGGTCCCAGCAGGTGTCTGGGGGTCCTCAGGTGGTCCCCTTGCGTGTCCGTGAGTCCTCGGGTGGTCCCCATGGGTCCCCACTGCCTGCGGTACCATTCTTGTATTTAAAAAAAAAAAAAACATGTCCTACATTTCAATATATACACCTCCCCCACCCCCCTCCAAACACATACAATACAGTAAACATTATTAAACAGAACATTAGCCAGGCAGCATAAATAAAGTAAATATAAAACGTTCTACTTACCCCTGCCAACTTGAAGGGCGTCCTCGTCAGCATAATACAGGTCCATGTCCTCCGATGTCAGCAAATGTCGGCAGTTTCTCACCACCTTCTTGCCAAACTTTTGTGGCGGGATGATTTGGAGAGGAATTCTCCATTCTAGAGCAGCGATTAGCCTCGATAAGTTGGCTTATTGCCGCATGTTTGCCGATTTTTTTTTCTCTGGGCCAAATTTTTTTGCGGGTTTTGCTCTTATCGCCAGCTTATCGGGGCTTACTGAATCGCTGTAGGCTTTTTTTACGATAAGCTGGCGAAAAGGGGCTTATTGCTGTTTATAGCATAAGGACCTTAGTTTCTGCAGGGCAGGCTTTCTTAGCTTCAGAAAAGAAGCCGGTTGCTCTGCTATTCGTAACAGAGCAACTTTGAAAAGGCCGCCCCCGCTTCACCGACTCAAGCCACAAGATGGTCTGGTTCTCTGTCTCGGCCAACTCCTTAAATACCCTTCGCTGTTCTATGTTCAGCATGGAAGTAGGAGGAGATACAAATCAGAGCGTGGGAATTCCCTCCCGCTAGCCAATAGAAACGGGAGCTCATTTCTTGGCACACGCTCAAAAAGACGGGTAGGCGGGAATTATTAATCAGCCAATGGGAAATGCACCTATACGCTGCATCTTCCCCCAGGAAACTCTTTGCCACCCGCTGGGCAGGCACCGCCAGGTCTGGCAGACTCAAAAGGTGCCCTTTGTTCTCAGGACCTGGCAACTTGCCCTTCCTTGCCCACCAAATGGTCTTCTCATCTCTTGATAACCTCACTCCTTTGAACTACGGACTCTATGCAGACATCCCAGAGCCTATGCAGATGCCAGGCTGACTGCATAGATTCTTATACATACAGTATAAAACATTATAAAACATCATTTATTAAAGTATAGACCCTGGGGAACCTTATACCTGTGAGGGAAATGAGTCTGGGATAATTGGGCTCGAAAACCAGGATTCTGGGGGACACCAGAGAGCCCTGGTGTAATTCACCCCGCGTGCCTGCAAGTCGTGCAGAATTACTGGACCTCCGGTAACTTTGTACCCCGAACTCCTGCAAACAAAAGAATATATTTTGACCCAAATATCCCACCTAAAACTTACACTCCCAAAGTTTTGTCTCACAGGGCAAGGGGAACAGGTAAACCCCCAAACAGGTCAGGGTTTCCATATACTTAACTTTAGGAACTTGGAGTCTAAAACTTGGCCCCTAGAACAAGGTCCCTAGAACTTGCTGGCTGGACACAGATTTCTCATAGGGTTTCATTAGACTTACATAACCCACCGCGTCTCTATGTATAGCCACGTACCCACAAATTATACACCATTTGTGGATAGGCATAACAGTACCGGTACCCTTGGTTAGGGACACAATAATAGGTACAATACAATTCACAAGGGCTAACTCCGGCCGGGGCTATGCTGAATCAGGGCACCCTACTGGCGAGATATGTTTTTAAGGGGAGATATTAACGGCAATGTGCATACACGTACCCGCAGACCTGAGAACCGGTAACTTTGGTCCCCAACCCTGTATGGCCATTATGATAACAGTTTCATCCAAATATCTTCCTTAAAAGTCATACACAAGAAATCCCTGGTTAACTACATAACTGGAAATGTGTAAACCCAACTTAGAATTTGTAATACAGTGTGGGTAGTGGATTTTTGCCCAAATACATATGGTTTTACAAGGCTGAACCAAAGAGCTGACACTTTCAGCCCTTGACACATGGTTATTAGGGGTAGCCAGCTAGGCTTCACCTTAATTATGAAGGCCGGTTACCCCCTACCATCACACCTTGCACCTATTTGAGGGTAGTTTTTGACCCCAGACCCCCAGCAAATGTGTATTCTGTCTTTATTTTGTTTATTCATTGTGTGTACGCTGGTTTACCCGAATAAACCTAATTTTATTTCACTACCTTATTTTGCCTTCTGACTGATCCCAGTTAAAAGGTGTTAAAAGTCCTGGATTCCCGTGACAATGATAACATAGTATGGTGATCACTATTCTTTAGTGCAGATAGCATAGCATAGTGATCACTGCTCGTCTCTGGTGTAGAATGATAACATAGTATGGTGATCACAATTATTTGGTGATGCAGATGGCATAGTATGGTGATCACTGCTCCCTGTTGCAAATGGCATAGCATGGTGATCATTGCTTGAAAACATTGTATGGTGATCACGACTCCTTGGTGTATATGGCATGGTATGGTGATCACTGCTCTCTGGTGCAGATGGCATAGAATGGTGATCACTGCAACCTGGTGCAGATAATATAGTATGGTGATCACTGCTCAATGGTGCAGAAAGTATAGTATGGTGATCACTGTTCGTCTCTGGTGCAGATAACATGGTATGGTGATCATAGCTCCCTGGTGCAGATGGCATTGTATGGTGATAACTGCTCTCTGGTGGAGATAACATAGCATGGTGGTCACTGCACCCTGGTGCACATTACATAATATTATGATCACTGCTACCTGGTGCAAATTACCTACAGTAGCATGGTGATTACTGCTCATTACTTAGAGGGCAGAGATGAGAGTTAAACTGCAATGGTGGAGATGAGACAAAGTTGGTTTGACTACAGCACTTGAGTAAATATACAGTATACGCTTCTCCATCTATCTGCTATAGGCAGAGTCACAACCCTGAAACGCTCACTGCAGTCTTTCTCGAGACTGGTTAAATCCCTTGTGAGTGCAGCAGGATCATGTTCTTCTGATAGAGCTGTAACAATTGAATAATTTCCCTGGCTATGCTTTTTCTTGGCTCAGCCTTATCCATGAGCAGAGAGCTGAGTCTAGGCTGAAATCCAGCGTGACTTGCTGACTCCCAGACACAGCATACGCACAGTGATAAGAATACACAGGTCAATGCAAGGAAAAGAAGGAGGATAATGTCTCATCATCTGCTGGAACAAGGATTTGTGCTGAGTCCCTGTCATCTTTACATAGAGCTGTGTTGAAATAAAACTCTGGAGGAAAAAAAAAAGAAATATTATATAAAGTCAATTAATTGTATAGGGCAGAAATGAGAGAGAGGGAGAGGATGTTGGAGAGGTAGAGAAGTATTGAAGGAGAGAGAGAAAGAGAGAATTAGGGGGGGGGAGAATGATAAAGAAAGAGATGGAGAAGGGAGGGAGTTGAAATTAAGGAGTTGAAATTAAGGAAATTAAGATGAGATGGAAAAGAGGAGGAGACGCTGAGAGAACAAAAGAAACTGAGTGAGAGAGACAGTAGCACCCACAAACAACTTTAATGCTTTTGATCCAATCAAGGTATCTCAAGCTGCTAATTATGTGCTGCTAAACTGACATCAAACAGAAAAATAAATTGGTGGGAGAGGGGAAGTGTGGGGGGGGGGGGGGGGAGAAGGGGTGTGGAGGAGGTCCCAGACATTTCCTCAATTGACTGAAATAAATCTTTATTTTAATCAGAACAATGCTTAATTAGAGACACGTGCAGTCGCATCTAGAAATGTTTAGTGAGCTGCTAATAAAACACTGTCCAGGCGCAGGAGGCTTGTTAATTCAAATCTAAACGGCATCCATGAGCAAAGTCCTTAAATGATGCCCCATGTTATGTCTAGTAAGGAGGACCAGAAAATGAAGGAGTGTGGAGATACTGATGTAGGAGCACAAAGCTGTATTGATCAATTAGGGGACCTGTTTTAGAGGTGTGTGGGGGAGGGGGGAGGGGGGGTGGCAGCTATAAGAAGCCTTGTAAGACAAGTGCTGGGTCATGCAGGGGGCAGCTACTGTAGGAACCAGGGACATACAGGGAGCAGTGTAAGAGGCTAGGTACCAGGGACAATCAGGGAGCAGTGTAAGAGGCTAGGTACCAGGGACAATCAGGGAGCAGTGTAAGAGCGCTGGGTACCAGGGACAATCAGGGAGCAGTGTAAGAGCGCTGGGTACCAGAGGGTAGCAGTAGGGAGCAGTGGGAGAGCACTGGGTACCTGGGAGATGCAAGGAGCTGTGTAAGAGCACTGAGTACCAGGGAGAAGTGTATGGTGCGGTGTACCAGAGAGACGCAGAAAGCAGTGTAGGAGTACTGAGTACCAGAGAGTTTCAGGGAGAAGTGTATGGTGATGTGTTCCAGAGAGATGCAGGAAGCAGTGTAGGAGTACTCGGCACCAGGGACTTTCAGGGAGCAGTGTATGGTGCTGTGTACCAGGGACATGTAGGGAGCTGAGTAAGAGGTCTGCGTGCCAGGGAGTAGTGTAAGAGCGTTGAATATCAAGCAATGGCTAACAGAAATTATTTTTGCTGGGTGGAGAAATTCACCATACTGGCCTTCTTACCAAGTGGCCCATATCTTTCAATATAGTAAACAATACACAAAGAAGCCACAATGCACATCCGATATGAAAAAAATTGTTGATTCTTTTTTTTTTTTTTGTCATAAATAGGGGTCATTTAGTTTAATCCTTTGGCCAAAACATGTTAAGCCTGTAACCACGCCAATCAGACCCTTCCAGCAGGTACTTACAGTACCAATTTTATACTGTGTCCTTTGTATTTCCTCCACTGCATAAAGAAAAGAAAAAACAAGACAATGATAGTCAATAAACATGTATGTGATACCTACAGGGTTAACATTTAGAAGCACTATATGTGCTATGTCTGAGCTATAGTGCAGTTTAAACTGCTTAAAATAGGAGGCAGCCTAAGACATAGTGACATTTTTTTTTTTTAAAGTGCAAGAAAAAAAAATATTCTTTCCAAAGTAACAAATCTCCTTTCTCCTGGGGAAGAAATTTCTTAACTACTACTACATTTACCTGTGTGCACTTGGACCTGATGATTAACTAGGGATGGAATGGGAGAGCTTAAACTAAGAGAAGGGGCACATACCAAACAACCAGGGCGGATGTAACATTTTTGCCGCCCATAGGCACTTACCTTTCTGGTGCCCAGGCCGCCACCTCCTGCAGCGTCGCGGCATCATATGACGCCGCCACGACATGTTTCCATTAGAACGTGATGCAATTTGACATCATGTTGTCATGGCAACATGTCATCATGTGATGTTTCAGCGTCTTTTCATGCCCCGCTGCTACAGATGGAGGAGGGTGGCGCTAAGGAGAAGGTAGGCCTCAGACTCTCCCCAGGCAATCAGTGGGGAAGAGACCGGGTCCGCTGTATATGGGGAAAAAGAGAAAATGTGAAAATTTGCAGCCACAACATTTTGTTGCCTTAGGTCGGGGTCTATTGGGCCTAATGGGAAATCTGCCACTGCTCCCAACAATTTACAATTAGACATACACAATCTCAGTGAGCTCAAAGCCCAGTCTCACAGTAGTATGTATTTATATATATATTTATATATTTACTTGTGCTAACTGGAGTGCTACTGTGAAACTTACCTCACATATACAGTTGTGTGAAAAAGAAAGTACACCCTCTTTGAATTCTATGGTTTTACATATCAGGACATAATAACAGTCATCTGTTCCTTAGCAGGTCTAAAATTAGGTAAATACAACCTCAGATGAACAACAACACATGACATATTACACAGTGTCATGATTTATTTAACAAAAATAAAGCCAAAAATGGAGAAGCCACTGGAAGCTTTAAAAATGTAGTATTGGTCCCAAATACTATTGTTACAGTCTTGTCGGTGTTTAAAAACAGTTTGTTTTGGGAAATCCAATTTTGAAGTCCCAAAAAGTCAGATTGAAGTATGTGTTCAAGGTCGGAGAGGCTAGGGCTGTGTGCATATAAGATTGTATCATCAGCATACATGTGTATTGAAGCTCCCTTACAAGCTGTTAGAAGATCATTAATGAACACCGAGAAGAGTAGGGCCCCAGAAAAGAGCCTTGCGGGACACCACAGGTGATATCCAAGGGGTTGGAGTTAAAGCCTGAGATAGACACTGTGACGGTGGGGGTAACCAGGCTCACTAATAAAGGTCAAGCCCATTTGGTTGCCCGAGTCACGTTGTGGAGTCCTAGAGTGTCAGCTCTTGGACCTGGCTGTCGTGTATGTACTACTATGCATTGTATAAATATGCGACACTAAATAATTTTTGTGTTTTTGCCTTTCCAGGAGTGCCAGGAAGCAGAGATTGCTAGGCTATGAGTTTCATGGTTGGTTTTGTGGAGAAAGTCTTTTCAGATTATGGCTATATAGCAGGGTTCCAGAGTTGCCGGATACCCCAAAAAGGTAGCCAGGAATCAGGTCACATTCTCGGATACCTTCAAGCACAATGCTCCAGTCAAAATCCTACCCTGAAAACTTTCTTGCAGCTCACCGCCAGGAGTCCCTGCTTCAGCACAGACCAGAAAGGTAAAAAGGGGCATAGGGATTTGTGTATCCAAGGTATAGTCAGGGGTCCCTGGTTTAGGGGGAGTCCCCCATGGTATATGCCCCAAACCCCCGGACCCGGTATAAGGGTTCGGGGTGTCTCCAACCATGTATAAGGTTGCGGGAGTGAAATTATCCAGCTTCGGTACAATTGAAACAACCCTAAAAATGAACATAAGTGTTATTTGAAGCAACTTTTTTATTAAACTTCTTATAGGTGTGAGGATTCGCCGTTCTGGGGCTTCTCTCCCCTTAACCCTCCCGCGTCCACCTGTTCCCCATGGCACTCAAGAGTGGCAACAAAGTAGGGGCACTTACGCGCAGCGCGCGGGTACTGCACAGGTTCCCTCACCTTCTCCTGTCCCTGGGGTATGCTCTCGTCCTTCCATCCATGACGCACGACGCATGTGCGGTCTCTCCGCCGGTCTGCGGTCTCTGTCCCAGGGTCCCGCCCCTGTTATGGCATCGGGGCTTCCTCGCGCGGCTGTGTTCGGTGCTCCGCCTCCGTACCGATGGGTCCCGCTTCTGATCTCCGCCCCCGCACTGGCATCGTGATGCGCAGTGACGGCGCTCGACCGGGTCACCAACATTTTGTCAGGAATCGGCGTTCTCCACGCTCCCCACACAGAGCACTACCTCCCCGCAGGGTGCCCTTGGACACACAAAACAATCCTGCCTTACCGGCCTCCACGGCTCCCCGCCCCTGCCGCCGTCGCGGGATCACTCCCCTCGGCGATTCCTCTGCTCAGCGCCGGGCGCGCCCACGCCCTCCTGCACGCACACCTGCACCATCCACTTGCTCGGTTCACGCGCGTACACGAGTTACAGAGCACGCTCAGTCTGCACACTTTTATTCCCATCCCCCGGACCTCAGGCTCCGCCCCCGCACACTGCACGGGCATACTCAGGTTACCAACAAGACTCACCTGGCCTGTTATGCCTGCACCAATCTGCAGTGTCTCCCTGTAGCTCTTCCTGTCCCGCCTCCGTTCCTAATTGGACCTTCCTGCTTTATCTAGCTCCTCTCTGCTCTCAGTCTTTGCTCGACATAGTCTCTGTATGGAAGTACTTCTTGATTCTCTCAGTGTTTTCACAGGTTCTGACACGGCTCGTACGACTACCCCCTCTGGCTCTCGATCTCGGCACTCCTTGGACAACGCACACTCTGGTAACCCCTTGAACACGGCTTGGACTACGACCTATCTCCACTCTCCACTCCCTGACTTCGGCAAGGCATCCTTCACTCTATCTCTACAACCGGTACCGGCAAGTATTGTCTACCTTACTACACCTGGCCTGGCAACGCTTCATACCACACTCCGGACACGCTCCCTTTGCTGCGGGTGCGTGTATTACCACTTCCCCCTTCAGCTCAGGGGACGGGTCTGGTCTGCGGGCAGCACCGGCGTAAAACATTTTGCATGGGGTGCGCATGGCGCGGGCACACGTTCTGACGCGGTCGCAATTGGCTGTGCTATAGGACACAGCTACGTGATCCAGCAGCCTATCAGGAACCGCATCTCCACTTCCTGGTTGCCTCCCATTGGTGGGAGGTCCTATAAATATGCTCAGAGAACTCTCAGCCTTTGCCGAACATAACCCTTGTTTGTGTAACGCTGTGACTCACTGCCTAGTGCCTGTCTACCTCCTTGCTGCCTGACCCTTCCTGGATTCTACCTTGTGACTTCTCCAACGCTGACCCCATATTGGATACGATGATTGGATATTATAAGATGCCCAGCTATCTCTCCTAGAGTGACCCTGGCTTTGGAATACGACGACGCTGCTATCTCCTACACAGACCCTGGCTTTGGCATTACGACTACTCTACTTTCTCCAATCCCGACTCTGTCTACGTACCCTAA
The DNA here is from genome assembly GCF_040206685.1 of Ascaphus truei. Lineage (NCBI taxonomy): Eukaryota > Metazoa > Chordata > Amphibia > Anura > Ascaphidae > Ascaphus > Ascaphus truei. The sequence goes on along the minus strand of NC_134489.1, from coordinate 47,281,998 downwards.
CAATCCGCTCTTCTACACCCCTGGACCCGGCAAGTATCATGTTAATGCTGTTTTCTGTAATGCTGATTCGGCCTGCACAACTATCCTACACTCTAGACGTGCCCTCGCGATTGTGGTTGGCGTTATATACAATTCCTTACCTCAGCCCCGCGGTCACGCCTCATTTGTCGTGAGCTACGTGTTACAATAGGAAGGTCTAGGAGCTCTGAAAATGAACGTGCACATCTTTTCAGTAGATCCTAGGGGATGAGGGACTTTGAAGAATTTTGTAAGATTTTTATTAATATGGTGTATAACAGGGGGGCGCAAACTTTTTTCCCTGCGGCCCCCTACCGGCAGTCCCCTCACTCCCGCGTTCTCCCCTAACCCCCACTCACCTGCGCTCTGGCGTCATGACGTCATGTTGCCATAGCAACGTGATGTCACATGACCTCGCGGCGTCATTTTGACGCCGCGATGCCATGGCGACGCAGGAAGGAAGCTGCTGGAGCCTAGGTAAGTGAAGGTTTACAGAGGCCCTGCAGCTCCCCCGGCACTTAATTTAAGTAACTTCGGGAAGCGCGCGGGGCCTCTGTAAACCCCGCGCCCCCCCGCCTGCAGTCTCGCGCCCCCCAGTTTGCGCACCGCTGGTTTTTAATAGTGTATATGTGTATGCCCTGTATATGAACTGGGGAATTTCCGAGTTCGTGGTTCTGAGAGACCAGATGGCCACCAGGCTTGGTGCCACTGTGTCTGGTCGGGTCCCGGACTTGAAAGTCTCAGAGATGCCAAAGTGTTAGGGCGGGCGGAGTACCGGAGTTACACTCCAGTACCCAAGTCGTGACATGAATAAGGGCTACGGGAACCTTTTTCCTCACGCCAGACTCTGAGGAGCCTGGCACAACGGGGGGTTCAATATGCTAAGTGGCAGAGGTGGCAGGTTGGTGCATGCCCCTTAGCAGAATTGAAATCAGTACCCGCCCGGCTTCAGAGTACCGACAAATCTGTGCTAGAAATATCTGATTGGCTATAGCGTTTTGTGAATGGGACTGAAAATCCTATTATAAACCGAGCAGCCAATCAGGTCGTGAGATTTAAAATAAATTCTAGGCACCAAGACAGCAGCAGCAGATTTGAACTGACCAGAAGATGCTCTGAGAGAAATAGACGCGAGCCGGCTTCGGAAATTTCAAGGCAAGACATTTTCGAAGTTCCACTTTCCAGGGGCCAAGTTCTGAAAAGAGACGTAGCGGTCTTGGCTGGAACTACAAGCCGAAAAGAGTACCAGGACGTTTGGTACTCGCTCCCGGTCAAGGGATTTCAGCACCTCCAGAGTGGAAAGAGCGGTGGCATCAGGAACTGCATGCCAAATTGAGTTCCAGGACTTTTGCGGGTACATCCCGGTCATTGTAAAGACTTTGTTTTCTGAGCTATTTTGACTAGGAAAGATTCGACCCCAGTAAGTGTGTTTTATTCTGCATATTGTAATTCATTGTGTGTATGTCTGTTTCTAAGGAATAAATGCAATTGGTTTTACTCCTTGGTTTTGCTCAATGAAAGATCACGGTATAAAAGGTGTAAATGTCCTGGTCTCTCGTGACAGGGTGCTATTCGGATATTGAGGGGAAGGGCATTCCAGAGGTGTGGGGCAGTCAGTGAGAAGGGTTTAAGGCGGGAGAGGGCCTTAGATACAAAAGGGTAGAGAGAAGACATCTTTGAGTAGAACGCAATAGTCGGGATGGTGTATAGCGAGAAATTAGGGCTGAGATGTAAGGAGTAGCAGAAGAGGGTAAAGCTTTAAAAGTGAGGAGGAGAATTGCATGTGTGATACGGGATTTCATAGGAAGCCAGGAGAGGGATTTCAGCATGGGGGAGAAGAGGTCCCAGGACAGAGCCCTGCGGTACCCTCACAGAGAGATCGATAGAGGAGAAGGTGTTAGCAAAAGAGACACTGAAAGTACGATGGGAGAGGTAAGAGGAGATACAGGATAGAGCTTTTTTACGAATGCCAAGAGTATGGAGAATGTGAAGGAGAAGAGGGTGGTCCACAGTTTCAAATGCTGCAGAGAGGTCGGATAATATGGGCAGAGTGTAATGACCTCTGTCTTTGGTAGCATGGGGGTCATTAGTTATTTTAGTGAGGGGTGTATCAGTGGAGTGAGCAATGCGCAAGACAGATTGTGGAGTGTCTAGGAGAGAATAGGTATTGAGAAAATGGAGCAAGCCAGAAAATTTAAGACGTGGATGTGGGCTTCTATTTCTCTCTCTCAATATACCATGCATGGCTCTCTCTCATTCCATTCTTCCCTCCTTATAAGATCCACAGCTATCTCTCACTCCGCTCCTCCCTCCTTATAAGATGCACAGCTATCTCTGACTCTGCTTCTTTCCTAGTATAAGATGTGCAGCTATACTCACACTTTGCCTGTCTTTGATTAGACGATACACAGCTGTCACTCACTATCACTCTCTTATTATAAAATGCACATACTATTTTATAGTGTAGCTGTCACTCTGCTCCTTCCCCATTATAAGATGCACAGCTGTCTCTTACTCCACTCCCATCTCATAAGATACATAGCTATCTCTCAGGCTTACTTTCTCATTATAAGATGCACAGCTATCTCTCACTTGGCTCCTCTTTCCTTATAAGATACTCAGCTGTCTCTCAGTAATCTTATTTCTCATTGTAAGATGCACAGATAGCTCTCACTATGCTACTCTTTCATTTTAAGATACATAGATATCTCGCACGCTTTGGCTGTGAGATACACAACTAGTTATCACTCTGCCTATCTCTGGCTACAATATGCACAGCTATCTCTCACTGCTGTCCATACACATTCCCCCAAGTAGAAGATCCCTGTTAATGAGGAATTGTTGAGTATAAAACAAACTGACTTCTTATCAGCATTCTCTGCATTTCCCTTACCCAGCAAGCACATCCTTACAAATCCACCCTGATAAGTTCAGGGAGGAGTTCTTCACTGGTGAGGGAACGCTAGAAGACCAGATATAGCTGGCAGCAAATTGATTTATTCAACTCTCATAATGTTTGTTAATAGAACAAAAAATCTCGCTCCAGATGCTCAAAATTCCCCTAATGTGGGAGAGACAGAAATGTTTGTCTGGAACCATGAGAAATTGAGGGCATAAAGAGCATTGACAAGAGCAGAGACACTCCATTGACAAAAATGTTTTGCTTAGGTGCACTATGTAAAAATAGATCATACAAAACTAGAATAAAAAAGGCACTCGGGTCTTAAAAAGTAGAGGAAAAAAGGTTGAATGTAAAAATATCGACATTTCACTTCTATCAAGAACCTGTCTTTAGAAAGGTTCTCGATAGAACCGAAAAGTCTTCTTTTTTAATTCTTATTAAAAATAAATTCTCTACTTTTTAAGACCTTAGTGCCTGGTTATATATTTATTTAAACACGTGTAACATCTTGAGCAAAAGAACCATTGCAGTGATCTATATTGTGGGGAAAGTCTCTCTGCTATATCATCCTTTGACCAACTCAAACTTAACATGTCAAAAGCAGAGCTCCTTATACTTCCTCCCAAACTTGGCCCCTACTGCCCCCTTCTACATTACTGTGGGAAGCACTATCATACACCCAGTATCACAAGCACGCTGCCTAGGTGTAAGCGTTGACTCCTCCCTCACATTCTCCTCTCACAATCACAATGTAGCTAAAACCTCTAGTTTTTTCCTCCATAACGTTGCAAAGATATGCATTTTCCTCTCTTGCTCTACTGCTAAAGCTCTTCAACAGGCCCTCATTCTCTCCTGTCTCGACTATTGTAATCTTATGCTCCTCGATCTTCCTGCCTTTCACCTGTCTCCCCTTCAATCTATGAAAATTAAACCGAATATCAGCTCTAGGAATGTAGTAAGAACAATAATTCACAATAAACAAATATATAAAGCTGGAGCTTGTTCCGGGTTGTGGATGTAATGTATCCAGGGCTAGGAGATGGAGAGACATAAGGAGGGGGTAATGATAGTGCAAATTTAGCGGGGTGCTTACACAGAGCGGGTGATCCCCACTAATATGTGTACCCCAATAGATGCTAAGATAGTCCTCTTACCCCATCTCTCCTGGCCGGTTGTGGTGCGCAGTCATGCACTCACTAGGGAACACCTCCTCGCCTCTCCTTCCGCATTGCGAGTCTGAATGAGTCAGAACTCACCTTCCTATACCCCAGGTGGCATCTCTCGATCAGAGTAGATTCAGAAGAAAAGAAAGATCGATGTGACTGCCGCTCCGAGTGAAAAAATGTTGGAAACTCACCAGCTGATTTAGAAGTTGAAATCCATTTATTCAGCTACATAGAAATGGACAAAGATAGGACATAACTCCCCAACCCACGTGTTTTATGCCCACTGCGTCACTTTTTCAAGGAGTGTGCAGTTAGGAGTGGAAGGAGCAATATATACCTACCCTACAGAGACAGAACAGCTGATGTCAATTAACATATAATGACATATAGCGAGAAACAGGTGAACAGATAATATGCTTGACAACAAACTGGATGCAAGAAAGAGAAAGCAAAGGAAAAAAGGATAAGAAAATAAGTCCATCTGATATTGATATACTAAATAAAGCAATATAATGATAGTAAATTAAATATAGAGATAAATAAACAAACAATTAAATAACAAAACATACAAAAAATGTTTTAATTAATTGTTTTGTAAAATAGTAAATGATAAGCAAACATGCATCATGAATCTGATTACAGATAGTAGTATACTCTAAGCATAAATGGACTAGTAAATAGTGCCTCTAATTTTAGAGACTTGATGGTATGTTTAAGGACATATATTAAAACCCACATAAACATGTGGAGTTGAATTGTTTTCATAATAACTGCAATCATGAACCTTAACAAAATCAAATGTGGAAATATATATATATGTATATGTATATGTATATATATATATATATATATATATATATATTATAACCAATTATACTTTATTAATAATTAGTATATTTAGTCCATTATGAATAGATTAATCTGAATTCAGAGACACGTAAACACACATAAAGACAGCGTATCATTACATGATTATGAAAAAATGCAATAGTTGAAACAAGAAATGGAATATTAAAAGTATAGAGCATTATATTATAAAGATAGACATCCACATAATATGAAATAATAAATTCTCTGAAAGAGTCAAAAGTTTATTTTTTGACTTTTGATTTTGAATGATACAGTTTATTTAGATATTTATTTTATTTATTCATGGTTTTGTTTTGGTGTTTTAATTGTTTAATCTGGTCTTTATTTTGGATTTGATTAATTGTTTGGTGGTAATTGTGTGGTGAAAAACGTAAACAATGATTTTATTCATGGCTCTGTTTCTTTTGCGCCAGCCTTTAGCTGGTGCAAAAATCTGGCGTGCTTTTAAAGTACGATTCACTTATCAGTGCATTGTGAATCGTGCTGACTGGTAAAAAAAAACAGTGCGTTTGCCATTTTTTGCCTGATCGGACGTATTTTTTTCACTTTTTTATTGGGGGCTGAAAAAATGCCTTTTATGGCCGATAAAGCACTGTTATCACTGCTTAGTGAATTGCGCAGCAGGCAGTATCGGTCTTAAAAACCATTTATCGTATTTAAATGAGTTATCACTGCTTAGTGAATCACCCCCTCTGTCTCTTCCCCCCACCACTCTCTCTCTTCCCCCCCACCATTGTCTGTCTCTTCACCCCACCAATCCCCCCCCTCTCTTCCACCCACCATTGTCTGTCTCTTCCCCCCATCACTCTCTCTCTTCCCCCCACCACTGTCTGTCTCTTCCCCCACCCTCTCTCTCTCTCAACCCCTTAGCCTTCTCTCTCGCTTTCCCCCAACACTCTCTCTCTCTTCCTCCCACTCCTCTTTCTCTCTTCCCACCACCCCCTCTCTCTTTCCTACAACCTTCTCTCTTCCTCCCCCATCCCTTTCTACCCCACACCTCTCTCACTCCACCCCCTCTCAAATCAAATCAAATACGCTGTTATTGGCATGACGAAAGAACATTTCGGTATTGCCAAAACATGAATAATAGGGGGTGGAGTACAATGATTACACAGTACATTAGTAATAGGGGATAGGGTATAATGGTTACACAGTACATGAATAACTCACACCCCCCTCTCTCTCTCTAACCCCCCACCCCTCTCTCTCTCTAACCCCCCACTCCTCTCTCTCTTCCCCCACCCACTCTCTCTCTTCCCCCAACCCCTCTCTCTATTTCCCTGTCACCTTCTTTCTCTCTTTCTCACCACTTTCTCTATCTCCCCGTCCCTCTCACTCTTCTACCCCACCTCTCTCTCTTTGCACCCTACCCCCTCTTTCTCTCTTCCCACCCCTCCCCCTATCTCCCCCAACCCTCTCTTTCAACCCCCCACACATTTCTCGCTTCCTCTCCACCCCTCACTCTCTCTCGCCCCAACTCTCTCTCTCCCCCCACCCCTCTCTCAATTCCCTCCCCTCATCCTCTTTCTTCCCTCACCCCACCCTCGCTCTCTCCTCCCCCCCACACCTCTCTATTTCCCCCTCACCCTCTCTTTCCCACCCTTTCTCTCCCCTCCCACCCCCTCTATCTTTCCCCCCACCTCTCTCTCTCCCCCATCCACCCCTCTCTCTCTTCCCCCTCTCTCTCCCCCACCATCACTCTGTTTCTCCCTCTCTATCTTCCCTCCCCACACCCCTCTGCCTCTCTTCTTCCCCCCTCTCTCTCTCTTCCCCCAATCTCTCTCCCCACACCTCTCTCTCTTCCTCCCCCACCACTCCCTCCTTTTTCCTCCCCAACCCTTCTCTATCTCTTCCTCCCCCACCCCTCTCTCTCTTCCTCCCCCACCCCTCTCTTTCTTCCTCCCCACCCTTCTCTCTCTCTTCCTCCCCCACCCCTCTCTATCTTCCTCCCCACCCTCTTTCTCTCTTCCACCCCATCCCTCTCTGTGTCTCCCCACCCCTCTCTCTTTCTTCCTCCCCACCCTTCTCTCTCTCTTCCTCCCCCATCCTCTTTCTCTCTTCCTCCCCACCCCTCTCTCTCCCCCATCCTTCTCTGTGTCTCCCCCACCCCTCTCTCTTTCTTCCTCCCCATCCTTCTCTCTCTCTTCCTCCCCCATCCTCTTTCTCTCTTCCTCCCCATCCCTCTCTCTCCCCCCCATCCTTCTCTGTGTCTCCCCCACCCCTCTGTCTCTACCCCACACTTCTATCTCCCCCACAACCCTCTCTCTTCCCAACTCTCTCTGCCCCCACAACTCTCCATCTTCCCCTCCACTACTCCCTCTCTTCCCCCCACCACTCTATTTCTTCCTGCACCATCTCTCTCAACACCCTACCCTTCTCTCTCTCTTTCCCCCAACCCCCTCTCTCTCTTACCCCCCCTCCTCTTTCCCTCTTCCCCACCACCCCCTCTCTCATTGCCACAACTCTCTCTCTTCTTCGCACACCTCTCTCTTCCCCCTACCCTTCCCTCTCCTCCCCCATCCCTATCTCTCCCCAACCTCTCTACCACTCCACCCCCTCTCTCTCTTCCCTCACACCCCACTTTCTCTCTTACCACCACCCCTCTCTCTCTGCTCCCCCCACCCTTCTCTCTTTCCCCCACCCCTCTCTCTTCTCCCACACCCTCTCTCTTCTCCCCATACCTCTCTCTTCTCCCCCATCCATCTCTTCCCCTCCACCCCTCTCTCTTTCCCACCCTATCCCTCCTTCTCCCCCACTCCTCCCTCTCCTCCCCAACCCCTCTCTCTCTCAACCCCACACCTCTCACCTCTCTCCTCTTTCCTCTCCCCACCCCTCTCTACTCACCACCACCTCTCTGTCTCTCCCCACCCCTCTATCTCTACCCACACTTCTATCTCCTCCACAACCTTCTCTGCCCTCACCTCTCTCTGTATATTCCCCTCCACCACTCAATTTCTTCCACCGCCCTCTCTCTCAAACCCTTACCCTTTTCTCTCTCTCTCTCTCATTCCCCCAACCCTCTCTCTTCTTCCCCACACCTCTCTCTCTTCCCCCTACCCTTCTCTCTCTCCCCCATGTGAGAGCAAAATATTCTTTCAAACCCAAGCTATGCTTCCATTTCATGCTTCCAAGCAGACAAACTAACTCACAGAAACATAACATCAAAATGGATGACAGACAGGGAAAATAACAGACAGAACAAAATGGCTGACAAGACCAGGCAACCAAGATGGCTGCGAACAAAATGGCTGCTTAGTGCTGTTTACTTGAGACCCCTATGTCACTTTCTCAGTCCCCCCTTTTTATTCTTAAAACACTCCTTTTGAGAATTATTGGTATGATGTTAGTCCAGAGACTCATAGGGAGACACATATTGTATTTTGGGGTGCTCCATCATCTGAAAGTGCTCATTGGTATAAATCAGAGGAAGAGGGTGCTTGCCCTTTGCTGTCATAGTCTAGTATGGCACTGCAGCCAGATGTCTTCTAGAGTTAGATCACTGTCATTGGCATCTTCTTTCTTCAGGGGACTGCTGCTGCTAGCATCTGCAAAAAGTGGTATCAGATTGGAAGAGGGGGTAGCACATTTGTGGATAATACCTTTGCAGCAAGTGACACACACATATATGACATCAAGTAACATTGACACACACAGCAAGGCATTCATCAGTTTCGCTCCCAGTGATCCAAGCCATCCGCCAAGCCCAAAGGATCCCATTCTGTGTCACCTCCCTTTCTAAGTCTTTCTTGAATCTCTTCTATTCCGTCCAGTTCATGCTGTACTTTGCTACTCTGATCTTGGATGAAAACACAGCATTGTTCTTTAATTAGGACACATACACCTCCTTTTGAGGCTAAAACATAGTCTAAACCCATCTTATTTTGTAGGGCCATAAGCCTAATCTGAACCTGTTCTGGTTTAGTGATGCAATGGCTGTAGTTGTGTGATTAAGAACATCATATAATACATCTGCTAGTATATTGAGCCTGTCATATAGTAACCCAACTCCTACATTGGAAATAGACTAGCTCAAAACTGTTCTTTCCATAAACTACTTTTCAGCCCTGAAGTATTGGGTGTTTCTCTCTTGTTTCTGATGACCTATAGGTATTTCTTTGGTGATTGTAAAAGCAGGGACTGCTTTTCCTAAGTAACAAGACCCTATCCATTTGCAAGGTAAGATTCTATATGCCCATTTCCCAAAAAGCCAATAGAGACACCACGGGGTGGACTAAAATGTCTGCATCCGCGAAAAATTTCATGTACTGACAAAGATGTTTTTCAGATATATATCTTGTGGCTGCCTTTTGTATATTGTGTCTGATTTAGTATACTGTTATCTATGCATTTGTACCAATAGGAAACTGACCATCCTTGTTCTTTATTTACATGTATTTCTAGTTGGAAACAAGTCTCTTCCCCCATCCCTCCCTCTCCCAAATATCACACTTCTCTCCAACTCCTCCCCCTCTCTCTCTTCCCTCACATCCCTCTCTTACCACACCCCTCTATCTCTACTCCCCCCACCATTCTCTCTTCCCCCCACCTCTTTCTTCCCCCAACCCCTCTCTCTTCTCCCCCACCTCCCTCTCTTCTCCCCCACCCCCCTCTCTTCTCCCCACCCTCTCTCTTCCCCCATCCCTCTCTCTCTTTCCTGCCCACCCCTCTCTCTTCCCTCCTGCCCATCTTCTTCCCACACCTATCTCTCTATTACCCCCACACCTCTCTCTCCCCATCCCTTTCTCTCTCCTCACCCTTGTCTCTCCTCCCCATCCGTCTCCCCTACGTCCATTTTTCTCCCCCACCCCTTTCTCTCTTCCCCCATTCCCCTCTCTCTCTCCAATCCCTTTCTCTCTCTCTCTCTCTCTCTCTCTCTCTCTCTCTCTCTCTCTCTCTCTCTCTCTCTCCTCAACTGCTTTCTCTCTTCGCCCCACCCTCTCTCTATTTTCTCACCTTCTCTCCCCCAACCCTCTCACTTCCCACCAACCACTCTCTTTTTTCCCAAACCCACCCTCTCTCTCTTCCTCCACATTATCCTTTTAATACTGTATAAGAAAATAAAAGTCCTCTCTAGGAATTGACCAGACTTCTGCTGTGCATTTACTTCAGCTGCACTTGAATGTTCACTTCTGACCTGGTTCAAAGTAGAATGTGAGGTGGATGCATATAATGCGGTGGATGCACCATTCTCTGCATATAATATAGAATTAAAGAATGCCAATATAAAAATGCTCTTTACCATCCTGCTCGTACAGCATACTGTAAATAGGGTCAATTAAATTGGGTCCAATGAGTTAACAGTTGACACACATCATGCATACCTCCACTACTTTTTGTAATAGCCCTTGAACCAAGTCATGTTACACATACAGTACAATACACATTTATCTGTAAACACATGCACATTGCTTTACAAGTACTGGGGAAGGGTTTGAGAAAGAGATTAGCCCATACATTCTTGGGGTAGGTCTGTCAGAATCTGTAAAACTGGGGCAACACTTCACAAGATTTGTCAATGAAAATGAACCCAAGGAAAGATTTTTGCACGAAATTTGCAGCTTGGAAGCTTTGTTAATTAACTCACTGGGGATTATTTAGTCTTCCAAAAGGAATAAAGTCAGCTTTAATAAAAAAAAGGTCCCATAAAAAAAAAAGCTAAATTACTGTTGTCTCTGATAAATGTGATCTTGGTTTTCTAGTGTGGCAGTAAGGTTTTGGTAAATACACTTCTCTAATAAAGATAATACAGTTACTTTTCCTCACTGGTAGTAATGATAAGCAGCTGGACCTCAGGGGTTGACGGTCGTGAGGTAGTGAATCGATAATCCATGTGAATTATCCCAGCTACAGTGCTCCGAAAATGATAATCTGTTCTGTAACTGTCTGCAGGGTCAGAGCTGGGCTCTGCTGGGAACGCCTTTCTGCTAATGACTCAGCTGCTGCTTCATTAATTGCTGTAATTAAGCTTAGGCCAGACCTGTGTGCTGCAAATATAGCAAAAGTGATGGTACCCAGAGGTCTTCATATAAAGAAATAGCAATTTAATGATTAAAAAAGATGGATGTTTCGATCCACTGTTAGACCTTTGTCAAGACAGAGGTCCAAGAGTGGACCGAAACGTTGATCTTTTTTTCATCAATAAATTACTATTTCTTATACTGTATGAAGACTTCTGGGAGTGTGAATATGACTGGAAGTGCACCCGTGGCAGAGTATACTACAGAATTGTGATTGTGCCTGTGGACATTGGACCTGTCTGCTGGATACGGGTTTGATTAAACTATATATTTTAATTTCTAGGAATCTGTAAATGACTATCGCTCCTTTCATAGCCAGGGAGATAGACGTGCTTGTTTTGAAAGTGAGATGTAAAACTCAGCTCTGTGTTTTTTTTAATAGATGGTTCAATCTTAAAGGTATTGATCCACAAACCCTAGAGGTGGAAAGCTAAATATGCTAACACAATATAGTAGTAGAGTTGGTATGTCCCCTCATGTCTGTCTCTCTTCTCTCCCCCTCATGTCTTTCTCTCTCTTTTCATCCCTCATGTCTCTTTTCCCCTCATGTCTCTCTCTCTCTCTCTTCTCCCTTCCATGTCTCTCTCTCTTCTCCCATTCATGTGTCTCTTTTCTCCTTGTGTCTCTCTTTTCTCCCCTCATGTCTCTATCCTTTTCTTTTATTCCCCTCATGTCTCTCTCTCTATCTCTTTTCTCCACCATGTCTCACTCTTTGCTCCCCATCATGTATCTCTCTCTCTTTTCTCCCCTCGGGCCTGTCTCTCTTTTCCCTTCATGTCTCTCTTTCTTTTCTCCCCCCACTCATCTCTCTCTGTCTTCTCCCATTCATGTTTGTCTCTCTTTCCCCCTTTGTTTCTCTCTCTTTCCTCCTTTGTTTCTCTCTTTTCTCTCCCTCTATCTCTCTCTTTGCTCCCCCCATGTCCCGCTCTCCCTTTTTGCTCCCCCTCATGTCTCTCTCTCTTTGCTCCCCCTCATGTCCCTCTCTCTCTTTTCCCCCTCATGTCTCTCTCTTTCCTCCCCCTCATGTCTCTCTCTCTATTTTCACCCCCTCATGTCCCTCTCTCTCTCTTTTCCCCCTCATGTCTCTCTCTCTGTGCTCCCCCTCATGTCTTTCTCTCTTTGCTTCCCCTCATGCGTCTCTCGCTCTCTTTGCCCCCTCTCAGGTCTCTCTTTGCCCACCCTCACGTTTCTCTCTTTCCCCCACCCTCACGTCTCTCTCTTTCCCCCGCCCTCACGTCTCTCACTTTTCTCCCCCTCATGTCTTTCTTTCCCCTATTATGTATTTCTCTCTTGTACTTCATTTTCTCTTTGTGTGTCTCTTCGTTTCTGTCTTCTTCCCTTTCATGTCTGTTTTTACCCCTGTGATTTAACCCTTCCCATCCCTCTCACCTTTCCCAGCCTGTCTCTCAGGGTGCAGCTCCAGCCCCACACTGCTCTGCTTGAAGCCTTGACATAGGCCTCGCCAACCTAAGAAGGCTCTGCAGAGGAAGGGATTTCCCCTCTGTCCTTCTTACTGCCTCGCAGCCCAACCTGCAGAGGAAGGGATTTCCCTCTGTGCTTCCTTCCTGCATCTCAGGGCCCCCAATGTGTGTGTGTGAGGGGGGAGGAAGACTGGGCCTCCCAAGAGTGCAGACCCCCAGGCTTTGCCCGGGCTTTAGTTATGCCCCTGATACCTAGTCCTTCTGCTCCTAGAAATGTCAGGATCAATATTATTCTTGAATCATATAAGCAATTTGTAAGTGGTTAGAGAGCAGTTTCTTGTCCCCAATGACAATATGGGATATATTGAAGTGTTGCATTTGTTACAGCATTGTTTTTCCATTCTCTGTGTGGCAAATAAATCCATTAGGTCTGAGATGGCGTCATATGGAAGAAACTCAAATACCATGTTTGAACCTGATGTAAAATTGATTTGAGAGAAAATCCTTGTAAGGAGCAAATTATGTTAACCGGATACAGGCACTATATATAGGGTCTGCTCTGTATGTACTACCCTACACTTCTCTTGCTACTACTCTCATTCTTTTGAGCCTTGCTCTCACTCTCCAGCCACCTCTTTATATAGCACAGAGAGATGATCTTCAATAAGTCTTTTCCAGGTTCTAAACTTGCCTTCTCTCTCCCTGCTGTATATTGCGCACGTCATAATCTTGGCAGCTCACACAATGAACAGAATGTCTTCATGATTAACCCATAGTGTCCACAAACTGTTCTGCTGGGCAACTAGCCATCCTAATTTTAAAATCAATTAAATCTGATTAACTGTGCCAGAGTAATAAAATACAGTCACTATTGGAACACCCTCAGGGCTATGTTACTAAGCTCACTTTGATAACAAACTCTTCCATCCCATCATGTGTGCCCAACTCTTTCCAATTATAATACATTTGATACAACTTTCCTAACCCCTTGACTGCCAGAGAGGCCTGGAATGAAGTTTTTGGTAGTAACTAGCACAAAAAATTGTGACACCGGCTTCAGTTCCCTATGCTGCAGAGAGCAATAAGAAAACGCATAGGGCCTTATTTGGCTTGTTTGTGGCCAAGAATCCTCATTGAATTCTGCGGAGATTTTCAGCCCAAAACAGCCCGAATGGCCACAATGCAGCTAAACGGGCCCAAAGTTTATTGTTTAGCAGTGGATTATATGATGCAGTGAAGGGGTTAATCAATGTTGTTTTCAGCAAGAGTACTGAGCTGGAAGCGAGAAAATGTATGATAGAGGGAGAGATAGAGAAAGGGGAAAGAGGGAGGATTGAAAGATGGACATAGGGAGCGAGAAACAATCAGGGAGAGAGAAACAATCAGGGAGAGATAGAAAGTGAGGAGGAGTAATAAAGAATAACAGGATAAGGGAGGAGAGAATTAACGTTTCAGCAATCTCATTCAATCTAATTTAAATCAAAATACCACTTGTGGTGCATTTGTATGTCTCAGACAGGTCTGAAACCTGGTCTTTCCCCATTACTGTTTAGCATACAGTGCTTCTACTGCAGTCATGGATTCTGGGTAATGGCATGCAAATGAGTACAGTGTGCCATCTAATTTAGCGTACTGTTAGTATCATTCAAAGGTCTGAAATGCAGTCACATTAACTGGAAGTCTCTCACTCATGACAAGGTAGTGTTACTCACTTCAAGTAAATCCTGCAAGGGAGTCTGTTTTTTTTTTTGTTTTTTTAAACGGGTGCATTCACTTTAAATCTGTCTCACTCAATAGAAGACTGTCTCACTCAGTGGTAGACAGTCACATTCATTGGAAGGCAGTCTCAGTAGTTGGATGACTATCTTGCTCATTAAAAGGCAGACTCAATCATTCTAGACATCGTTGGCAACACAGACTTCAAGAGTCTTGTTCATATAATTTCAATTTATTAAATTGTCTCCCAAACCTCAATCTGTTACCCTAGACAACTGTATGTATATCAAGTCCCATAACCAATAAATTGGGTGCATGGCACTAATTGGATCCTTGACTACAGAGATCTGGAGTGCCTTGTAGAGTGGGGATATGCTCAAATCAAATAAATGTGTTATAATAGGTCCATCAGAGGCTGTGTAGAGCATAACGGATGTATCCGGCAGGCAAGGGGTTCACAGGGCCTGATGCCTGCAGTAAAAGTCTCCAGCAGAGAGAGCGTTTCTCTCTCTCCCTGCTGCTGCATTTACAGACACTGAAATGACAACCATTAGCCCAAGTATTAACTCTTCTCACATTTAAATAAAAGTTAATGGCATTTAAGCAGCTTGACGCAGAGCTGCAAACGTGAGCGACTGGGACCCGGATCTGAAAGTAATCCAAGGATACGTTCATTACGAAGGAATGGGAACAGCTGAGGGGAGGTGGGGCCATACAGTACCACATATCATAAGAGCAGAGACACAACATGAACGTGAGAGAGGAAAAGATAAGAGTGAGGAATGTAATAGAGAGGACAGATACAGTAAGAGTGAGAGAGGTAATTGTGTATGATATAAAAAGGTAATGGGGAGAGAGATAAAGAACCCTGTGTAAGGGAAAGGGAGATTAGGATTGAAATAAACGGCCCTCGTAATTATTATTTTTTTTAGGTTAGGTTATTTTTTTATGGCTTATAAGGTAGAGCTAATGTATAAGGGGAGTAAAGAGTGATAATATGGATATATGCACACTGGAAAATGCAGAACGTGAAAGATAAAACATTGTGTGACTGAGAGAGTTGGTCAGAGAGAGTGCTAGAGAAGATAATTGATATTTCTCAATAACCCAAATAATATAACAGTAGTACATTTTATTAAAGCAGCAATACTACATACCCCCCCTATTTTATTTTCTCCTTTTTTTTATATGTAAAGCATATGACACTGTATAATTCTACATTCTTACTTAAGCTGGCAATAGTTTGGGGCTCTTGTTATAAATCAGTAAAAATCCTGATTGTGTGCCTAACAAAAGGGCCAACTTCTATCTTTGTGCACCAGTCTGTGAAATGCTGCAGCTGATATGTAACATTATATTACTAAGTGTAACACATTATTGTTACAGCTTTCAGAGTAATAGAGAGTCTGCAGTTTGGAACATAACAGCTGATCTGTTTGTGATACTTTGTTGCCACATGGCAGAGCTCAAAAAGGTGTGTGTGAGAGCCTGTTTCAAAAGTTGATATGACTTTCTAAATGGTTGCTCTGGTCACCAAAGGATAATTAGTACATTTAAAAAAAATCATTACAAATTGCATCAGGGGTTAAAAAATGCAAACAGTATTATCTAATACTACAGAACTGATTTATTAAAAAAAAAAAAAACGTGTTGCTGATTGTTTTAAATGGGATTGTTGATGTCCGATATACAAATTTCCCTTCATACACTGAATACAGAATACAGCCCAGTTTTATTGGTGAGCCCAGTTTAAAAAGATTGGGAACTACAGTACTGAT
This sequence comes from Ascaphus truei, assembly GCF_040206685.1. Classification (NCBI taxonomy): domain Eukaryota; kingdom Metazoa; phylum Chordata; class Amphibia; order Anura; family Ascaphidae; genus Ascaphus; species Ascaphus truei. The sequence continues at coordinate 47,266,110 of NC_134489.1, read as the reverse complement.
TTAGAGTTGTTAGATGACAGGTGAATGCAAGGCACAGTGTAATGTAAGCATAGAGCAAAATGTCATTCAGAACAGAATTATGACAAATGCTTGTTTAAAGGAGAACTACAGAGGCTAGAAAATAGAAAATCCCACATCATATAGTTTCTGTATTGTGGCAGCAGTTACAGAATTTGGATCGATTAACCCCTTCTGTGCTACAGGGTCTGTCATTTGGAAAAGGAAGGAGGCGTTCTCGAACACTATTATTGGAAGATGAATCTCCACATGACATCTTTCTTTAGGATTCAGGTCTGATTGTGTGTGTTCTCGCCCCCCCCCCCCCTCCCCACACACACATACACTATGCAGCAGCTGCTTTCAGCCTCCAGTAACCAATTTGTCCATGCGCAGATTCTGAAAGACGGGTATGAGAGGGGGTCCCTCATCACAGCAAAGCAGCTGTTCTATTGAAAAAGCGATTAGTATTAAGCACTATTGGACAGCTCGGGACATATGGAAGCGGCCCTTGTGAATGCACAGGAGCTCGCCAACTCTTCCTGTAATTACAGGGCTGGGGGAGGAATGATCATACATAAAGATGCCCTTGCTACAGTGACCTGGGATTCAGTGTGAGGGTAGTAAGGCAAAGCCCTCTTGTTTCTCCCAATATTTGACACCCCTCTGTCTGTCTATTCATGAATAGCAAAACAACTAATTATTTTGATACATTACGAATCTTCTCTAGCAATTGTTTATAGAAGCAAACAGATAATGGGTGTTGTAGACCTGTCTGAGACATGCAAATGCACCCATGGTGGTATTTTTATTTGCTAGAGGCAAAGAAGAGTATTTTGCTACATCCTACAGCAAGTGTATTTACTTTGCTACACCCTGAATAGAGCTGTTGCTCTAGTACAGCCCACAGCATGCGGTCTTAGACAGCTACTGTACAACCTACTATCAGCAAACTGACAACACTTGACACTTACATACAGTGTCTACGTACAGAGTCCCAGAGGCGGGGCGGAGTGGGCCACCGGGAAACAGGACAAATGGGGTGGGTGGGTCCATGGGCAGGTGCCGCCTTGGTTATTAAATTTGTGTATAGTGTAAGGGGGGCTTGATGGTGGTTACAGAGGCCCTGCACTCTTGCCACATCAATTAAACCGAGTGCCGGGGGAGAGCTCAGGGCCTCTTTAAGTGTTCGTGTTACCATGGTAAACCGATGTCACATGGTGATATGTTGCCATGACAATGTGACGTCACATGGCAATGCCTCGCCATGACAAACACAGATGCTGCACCATCATGACAATGCATTGTGGCAGAAGGGCTGGTAAGACGGATATCGCCTGTGACGATATCTGTCTCCAATCCGCCCCTGCCGACAGGGTGCATTCCCTTGTAGCCAGCGCTTTAACACTGCTTATCTACCAACTGTCCAACCCCTTTATAATACAAATTATAATAAATAAACAGAGCAGAGACACACAATAGTTGTCACAGAAAGGACTTTATTCTCCCCCCTAGCCACCAAAGATTCTCTGAGGTGGGGTGTATGTGGGGGTGACACAGGTTTTTAATGTAAAAACTTGTGTTGAACACTCCAGCTTATTTTCCTTCCTGTGGAGTCTCAGAAAGGTGCCTGACTGCACGGACTCAGAAATACACGAACACAGAAAGAATCCAGACCAGCTAGATGTACAGAAGGTATACAGTGTCAGGACGCCTCGCCATCATGGCGGATAAATATCCTATAAGCTCTCTCCGCTTGACAGTTTTGCAGGAAGGTTTTGTAGGTTTGAGTATCGTGTCGTTTGTGCATTTGTCCTGATTCCTCCAGATGTACCAGCGTGCCCATTCCCTCCATGAAGGGACACAGAACCCTCCCCTAGAGCTATTGGCATGAGAGGGTGTCCTTGTAGGGGTGGCTTCCCAGTAGCTTGTCTGCTGGTCTCTCTCTTGGTTTAAGGCACTGCTACAAGGGTTCAGCATTTATCTACCACAACCCTAAACCCGAGCAGAATTCTAGCCCTCTATCTCCCCAAACCAGAGGAGGGAGGGATTACAAGAGGGCAAGTAAATGTGGACATTTCTTGCAGGGTGGTGGGGGAAGTACAGAGTGGGTTGTCTATAGATCGTTATACCCCTAGGCACCTGTCGGCTACAAGTGCTGGGAATAAAATTAAGAGTTTTTGGCCCTGCTTTGTAGCCAAAAGCTGCTCTATGCTGTGGATTCTGGAGCAGAATATTGGTACTCAAGTATTTTGACTCACTCCCTTAAAAATGAACATGCCGCATTATATAATGGTGCTGAGCACACCCAGGCAGTTTAATATGGGCACCAAAAGAATGTCGTCCTCGACAAAACATAAACTAGAGCAGCTTTGATTCAATTTCCAGACATTTGACAGATTTCCATGTTGGGTTTGTGTGGTGCTGCCTAACACACAGTAATAAAACACAAGCAGTAGTTGCTGTTTGGATTAAGTGAGTTGCAATCAGGAGTGGGCAGCTGCTCAATTCATTGATTAGATCAAACATGTGCTCTTGATTCAGCAAGAGAGTTGCAATAGTGTGTAGACATACTCATCATATTTCTATAATGCAGCACATTTGTTTTGAAGGGGAGAGAGGCCCTAACATGAACACTGACTGTTTCCAAGGACATACACCCCCACTATTTCCCTTACCCCCTATACGTTCTTTGCCCTTTGGCAGTTTCACACAGTGCTCTCCAGCATCCACTCTGTACTGCTGAACGTGACCCTGCGGTGGCCGAGGGCAGTCTCCTGGTTGTGCAGCTCCGAGGTGGACATGTGTCTCTTTGTCCGTGCCCTGCGTGGGTAACTGTGGCTCTGGAACAGGCTGTAGTCCCCATCAAAGGAGAACCTGTGCTGATGAATCCTGGAGCCTGGTTTGGGCCCAGGACGGCTCTGCCCATCAGTGCCGATCAGGCAGAGCGAGGCAGTAGAGCCCATTGCACTGCTCTGTGTCTGGTCACCATCCCCTGAAAGGGAGGACAGGAGTGCCACTGTCTGCAAGTCGCAGGATGTCTGAGTTCTCCTCTTGTCCAGCACAGTCAGAGGAGCCGGGGGAGGCGACAGTGGAGGCTTCTCCACTTTCCCAGGGTCTTTTCCATCCACTGGAGTCTCTTTGGCATTAGGGGGCAAGGGTTCATAGCTGTTCTCCCCCAGCTTGGCACAGGATTTGGCACAGGCCCCAGACTGCTGTCCATTTGTTTGGGAGTACACGTTGCTGACTCTGGCTTTGCCTCCCTCCTCCTGGCCGCTGTACACCTTGTACCGGATCATCAGGATGATGATAAATACTAGCACTGAGGCCACGATGATACCTCCAATGATGATGATCATGGTGCCCCCCAGGAACTGGGTGTGGAGTGGCTGGCACTGCCCGCTCTCCTCTCGCGTGCTGAACTGTATGCAGCCAACAACCCGTGTGGCGGTGAGAGAGGTCATCCCATCATCATACACAGCCAGGACGCATAAATCATACTCACGACCGGGGGCTAAATCGTTCACCAGGAAGCTCCTGTTACTGGGGGGGATCATCCTGCAGGGACAGAGCACAGTGGCAAGAGTGAGTAAGGGCAGGCAAGAGTGATCAAGGGGTTATAGTAAAGAAGCAGGAAATTGTGAAAAACAGGGGGGGGGGGTAGTAGTGACAGATAGGCATACAGTGACACAGACACAAGATAGTGATAGGCAAACAAACAAAGAAGTGGTAACCACAGATAGGAATACAGTAGAGCAGGGGTGCTTAATTTCAGTCCTCAACACCCCACAACAGGTCAGGGTTTCAGGATATCCCTGCTTCAACACAGGTGGCTCAATCAGAGGCTCGATTGAGCTACCTGTGCTAAAGCTGGGATATCCTGAAAACCTGACGTGTTGAGGTGGGGCTTGAGGACTGGAGTTGAGCACTCCTGCAGTGGGGCAATAGTGATAGAGAGACACAGAACAGTGACAAGAGCGGGGCACAGACAGGAAAATAGTAATGCACTAGGTAATAGTGAGATGCAAAGCAGGGAGCATAATGGGTATTTATATATTTATGTAGTACAGGTAGCAGCAGAGTCAACATCACCCTCACTCAAAGTCTTGCAATCTCTCTCTATCTATCTCTATCTTCTAACTTGTGCTTTACAATCTCTCCCCACCCATGGCTCATTTTTCTCAGTCAGTCTCTCACCATCCATTCTCTTTTATCTTCGGTAATTTGTACATGAGTTATGAGGCACCCAGAGATTTTATTCTGTACACATAAAGAACATAATCACACGCCATCTCACTATCACAAAACAAGAACCCAAGAATATATCACAGTGCAACACCATCACAATAAATTCCACTATTTCACCAATAAATGATTCTTTCACAAAATATATATTTTTTTACTACCAACATGTTATACAACATGGCATTCTCTAACTATGTATCACATTACGTTTCATAACATCCTATTTCAGTCTCCCTAGCAAAGACCAATGTCACTATTTTCATTTTGTTCTATTACTATCCTAAGCAGCACAGCAGTACAGTGTAACACAGGGATGAGAGTGCAAGACAAAAAGGTCAAACGTTGGAGTCCATGCCATTGTTTGCGTGAGAGATAAGATTAAGGCAGTTCTTTTACTTAAATGGTGTATACAAATACATTTATCAGCAGAGGGAAGGGAGTCAGAGCCCAATGGAAGGTGAGGAGAGTGATCAGGGTTGATGTCCGATGGAATATGAGCCAGTGAGCGCATGGTAGTGAAAGGAAAAAAGTATAGTAGTTAGTGGATATGTATTTTTGTAATAGTGCAGTACTTTACTGTATGTATGTATGTCTTTATTTATATAGCACCATTAATGTACATAGGGCCATTAATGTACATACTGTAGCACTTATTACTGGTGAAAAGTGATAAAACGGCGCAAAAAAATTAATAGGTGATCACTGTAAATTCAGTAAAGTGAATACAACAATCTTAAAATTAATTAATTAAAGTGCACGTTTAGTATATAACACATAGATATTGTGAAGATATAAAAACCAAAAAAATGTGGTGAAAAGAATAATAACGTTTTGACCCCTTGCTCGAACCCTCTGGTGGGATATGTTTTCACTTGTCCCTCAGTGTTGTAGTAGATTCTCAGATTCCAGGGGGAGCATAGAGGAAAAACACAAAAGCACAGAAAATCTAAGTGCAGGAGAAATACAAAGTGAAACAAATGTCAGCTCCAATCTTGTGAAAGGCCTACTTACAAACTCTAAGAATATCAACAGCAGTGTGTAATCAAGGCTTTAGGCAATCTATTCAAGGTGAGTGTCAGCTCAGCACGGATTGAGGGAGAAGCAGCTCCAATACTCAAGAAGATGTAGCCCCAATATAGAGAGAGGCAAAAGCTACATAGCATAGATCAACCAGATTTAAAAGGTTTTAATCTAAGTGTAAAAATCACACTTACAATATATCAATAAAAAACGGGCATATCACACTGCAATAGTGTATTGAAGAGACAGCTTGGCACACCAGCTCACCGTCCTGTAGCCACCATAAGATCTCTGTCTCCAGCCTTTACTCCATCGCGTCTCCGCGGGTCTGGGCGTCTGATGTCAGATCCGGTTTTCAGGTAGCAACCTCGCGGCCTGCGGCTCCTCTCCAAGAATGCTCCGTATGGTGAAAAGACTCCCACTCAACCGGTTTCGCCACATGATACCGTCAGCTTCGCCAGGAGCTCCTGGAGACGCAATGGAGTAAAGGCTGGAGACAGAGATCTTATGGTTGATCTATGCTATGTAGCTTTTCCTCTCTATATTGGGGCTACATCTTCTTGAGTACTGGAGCTGATTCTCCCTCAATCCGTGCTGAGCGGACACTCACCTTGGATAGACTGCCTAAAGCCTTGATTACACACTGCTGTTGATATTCTTACAGTTTGTAAGTAGGCCTTTCACAAGAGCCATGATTGGAGCTGACATTTGTTTCACTTTGTATTTCTCCGGCACTTAGATTTTCTGTTTTTCCCTCTATGCTCCCACTGGAATCTGTGAGCATACTGTAGCTCTTCACAGCAGTAATACACGTGACAATCATATAAATAACAAATAATATAAATAACACAAAGGGGAGAAGTGCTTCAGACATAAAAATAACATTCAGGAAAATGAGACTCTGCTCCGAAGAGCTTACAATCTAATTCGTTGGTAGGAATAACGTACAGAGACAGTAGGAGGTTTTGGCAAGTGCATCTGCAAGGGGCCAAGGTTAATGTATGAGGTGTTAATTATCAGCCATGGAGCTACTCATATGCTTCCTTAAGCAGGTGTGTTTTGAGTTGGTTCTTAAAAGTGGATAGCGAGGGTGCTAGTCGGGTATTGAGGGGAAGGGCATTCCAGAGGTGTGGGGCAGTCAGTGAGAAAGGTTTAAGGCGGGAGAGGGATTAGATACAAAAGGGGTAGAGAGAAGACATCCTTGAGCAGAACGCAAGAGTCAGGATGGTGTATAGCGAGAAATAAGGGCTGAGATGTAAGGAGGAGCAGAAGAGTGTAATGCTTTAAAAGTGAGGAGGAGAAGTGAGGAGGTGTGTGATACAGGATTTGATAGGAAGCCAGGAGAGGGATTTCAGCAGGGGAGACACTGTGACAGATTTTGGAAATAGAGTGATTCTGGCAGCAGCATTTAGGATAGACAGGTGAAAGGCAGGAAGGCCAGACAAAAGGAGGTTACAGTAGTCAAGCAACAGAGGAAAGGGTGAATCGGTCACAATGACATCTCCTCAATGTATCACGTAAACACCATTATCACAATGTATCACTTTATGACATCATAACCGTAATTACAGTCTATAATCATTATCTATAATCTATAACATCATTGCCATGCTTGACAGTATGACATTGTCATCATCATGAGCACAATGCATCACTTTATTACATCATCGCAATGTGTATGAAAGCATCATCTTATAACATCTTCACCACTGCTGTCACAATTTACCACTTTATAAAATCATCACTACCATAACTTCTAGTCAATCAGAATGTAACAAAGGTTACATTTGATGGACATATGCCTTTTTTCAACCTCATCTACTATGTAACCAAGTATCACAGTATGACATCATCATCACGATTACAACGTATCACTTTATGATATGATCACCATATAGTCACATTATATTATCACCATGAGCACAACACATCACTTTATAACATAATCACCAAGCATCACCATGTAGTAACATGTAATAACATTATGTCATCATGCCCATGAATACCAAGAACCACAATCACTACCAACCATACTCAATCCCTTCCCAGCACCCCATATTCCCCTTTTCTCACCTGTACACCAGAGAGTCATCCAGAGAGCTGTTGTACTGGATCTGATACATGCGGATCCCGGGGATGTGACGTTCGGATAGCCATTGGATGACCACTGAGGTGGACTTCAGCTTGTCCACCATGATCCTCCTGTCCTGCAGGTTCTTGGTGTCATTGGACTTGGCAGAGGTTGTGATGTCGGAGGACCTTAGGTCCGGCTCTTTCATATGCCCTGTGTTGTTGACCAGCAGCGGGAGGGGGACGATAGCCATTTCTACAGGGGCAGTGGCCTCTCCAGCTGCATTAGAGGCAATGCAGGTAAAGGCTCCACTGTCTTTCAGTGTGGTGATCAGGATGTCCAGGGTCCCATTGTCATGAGCCACCACCCGCGTCGTGTTGTGGATCAACTTTCCATCTGGACCAATCCAGTGAACTGATGGTTCTGGGTCTCCTACTGCCTTGCACTTTATGCTGACCGCTTGGCCCTCCATTACAAAGGGCTTGCTGGCGTAGTGCCGTGTGATAAAAGGAGGCTCACAGATAAACTCCTCCTCTTGGATGGACCAAAAGTACTTATCCGTTAACTGCTCTGGAGAGGCACAGGTCTCCAGGTCGTCCTCTCGTGTCAGACGTCGGAGCCACAGGAGCTCGCAGTTGCAGTGCAGGGGGTTCCCTCCAAAGCTAATAGCCAGGGAGGAAGGGCTGGGTCCCCTGGTGTTAGCCAACACCTGGGACTTGAGAAATAGGTTATCTGGGGGCAACTTGTGAAGCCGATTGGAGGTCATATCCAGTCTCACAAGCTTGAGCAGCAGGGTAAACGTACCTTCCGCGATGTAGTCGATTAGGTTGTGGTCCAGGGTCAGCGTGTTGAGGTTGACCATCTGGCCGATATCCTCCCAGGGCAGTGTCTCAAGGTTGTTGTAGGACAGGTCAAGGTCCTCCACAGTGGGCAGGAACTCACTGAAAGCTCCCGGCTGGACAGAGTTGATCTGGTTGTTTCCCAGGATGAGGTGGCGCAGGTTGCCCAAGCCTCGGAAATGTTCATGCCGGAGGGCTGAGAGGCGGTTGCTGTTCATGTGAAGGGCACGCAGGGAGCGCAGGTCAGAGAACGCCAGCGGCACAATCTGGCTTATAGTGTTCCGCGACAGTGTCAAGTGCACTAGGTTGGTCATGTTGGCAAAGTCTTTGCGCCGGATGACAGTGATGAAGTTGTCGGTCAGACGCAGCTCCACTGTTCGGCGGTCAATTGCTGGTGGCACGAAGAGTAGCCCCGTCTTGGCACAAAGCATGGTAAGGGTCGGGGAGTTGGTCTGGCAAATGCAGCGGCCGGGGCAGTGTTGTGCAGCCCCTAAATACCCCAGGGCTCCCATCACCAGCAGACACAGCAGCTTCTCCATAGCCACTCAGCTTAGGGTGTCTATGGAGGGAAAAGCAGATAGATAGGTGAAAGCTTTACTTTGAAATATTAATCTTAAAGGTGTGTGCCCTTTGTAAAATACATGGTCAACACTAGTGGAGCTCTACAAAATGAAATTTAAACAATCCTATTTCCTTACAAGGGTGTGGAGGCTGCATTTGTGATGTAATGTATGGCCCTGTGAACCTGAAGTACCTCGAGATCCATTATTAATACTTTTTTTACCCAGAGTTGTTGTTTAAAACATCAGTTGAAGAAGAACAGAGAATGGGCACATAAGGGCAAAAACAAAAGCCATAGGAATTAGCAATGGATCTCAATGCATTTTGACCTCCCAGTGTGATAAATGACATCACCAATCCAAGATGGCCACCTCTAGGCTTCAGAGAGGAAAATAAGTATTAATCTGTATTTTTAAATAGCCCTGATATTGTACAATTTGTTTTTCTTTTCTTACATGTTAATACTGTGAGGCAAGTGTGGAGCAATTAAGGAGGAGATCTTTAGAGCAATGAACTGTATATCTAGAATTATCCTTTGACATATCTTGTAGTCCTGACTGTAGATAATGCCATCATTGCTGTCATACACACAGCTCTTAGTGTATCAATAATTAACCCCATAAAGTGCTGCATAGATGTGCACGGCCCTTCTGACCACAGATTATCAGCAAGTGAGCCCTAATGGCAGACTGACTGGATACATAATAGGGCTCATTAGGAATATGGATTATTTACAGTAATTCAATAGTGATAATTCATAAGTGATCATATACAGAGAGAGATCCTATCTGTCAATCCATATCTGTCTCTCCCCCTGTCTTCCCTTAATTTCTCCCTGTCTGTCTTTCCACTTTCTCTGTCTCACCATTTCCTTCACCCCCTCCTTCTCTCCTTCCTTCCCTTTATTTCTCAATTGTCCATCTTGGACTTTTGCTGTTGTAGGACATGCCCTGTTGGGAGATACAGAGCAAACATAACTAGTGGTTGTTCTGGTACAGCCTCTTCGCAAAGTTGATGAAAGGTTAATACAGCAAAGGCATTTAAAATACCATGAGACAGACAAATAAGGTAGCCTACATATGGAAAAAGACAGAGATTGGGATCTAAGGCAGTTTACGAAAATTAGTGGAGAGGGTTGGTGTAATGCTCCTTTTTTACTGACAATGTTTGTACCTTTTTTATTTTTCTTGTCTCTCTCTTTCCTTCTCTCACTCTCTGCCTCTCTCTCATTTCCTCCTCCTCTTCCTCTCTGTCTGCCTCACGGGGATACAGTACATGTATAGAGCTCTTATGTTACTGGTGAGTGGGAAATCTATTCCTTCAGGAGGGAAGAGGCTTTTTACTGAAGATCAATGAGATTAGACTGTGCAGGTTAAAAGAAATTGACCCATCCCTACAATCGAGGGAATGGGACCAGTCCCTATCTCTGAGCAATCCATGAGGTAATCTGATAGCAGAGCAGAACATGTTGGGCAGTAAAGAGCAAACAATGACTCATGGTTATTGGTTTATTACAACTTGAGCTTTTGGTGCGAAATAACTGGTAAAAATAAGTACATAAATAAATAGCAGTGGCACAGGATTTGATACCTATTGCTCCTACTTCCTATTGACCATACCCAGATCATAAACTGAGGGACACAGGGAAAAATACCTGCATACACTGAATACTAGAGCTCATCCACAAACACACTGACAACCAACAAAAGCCCGTTGCTTCTGCCCTTCTCCCCCAATATCCCTCTGTTCCTACCCCGTAGACAATTGATTATTTTTACGTCAGGAGAGAGGCAGGCTCTGCCAGCTCGAGACACATGGAGGACTCTAATAAATTAGGTCTCTAAAACCTGACGCATAGCAGTGCTTCCTCTATAAGTCTGCCACTATCCCATCCTTATACCATACTGATACACAACGGCAGAATACAATCACCACTAAAAAACTATAAAGTCTACATCTAATGTAAAGGAGTTGTTTATCACGTTTTATACATTTAACTAGACTGGTGCATTTAATTGCTAATGAAAACTGGAGTAAAATAATGAAGAACAATGGTGCATCCCATTATACAGTAACGCCTCTCTAATTGCATCCTAATACTCTGTATATCTGCCTCACATGCCTCTCCTTGACATGTGGGGCAACATTAGAGAACATGATCTACAGTAGATACATTGTTGTTTGTGTACCAATGAAACGTGTTAATTACGTGCTGGACAGGTAAGTTAACAGTTCCTCACACCTGGCAAAATGTTTATCCATAAGAAAAGAAAAAAAGTATCAACAGTGACATGTAATTGACATTACCCAAATGTCATGATCATGAACGTAGAGAAAAATCAGGTGCTAAGAACATTGACGCTGAAAGACAGACGGAAAATGTCGCATAAGGGGTTATTCACTAAACTGTGATAGTGCCAATTAAGGCACTATATATAGGCAATACGAATATATATATATGTAAACAAAAGAGACAGCACTCCCAATAGACAATCCAGAATGGCCTGGTGCTCGTCTCAGAATGATATGTAAATAATATGTTACCATCCAGACAAACGGCAAAGCAGAGACAACACTCACAAGGTAAGTTTTCAAACGTCGGATCTATGTGTTTTTTTGACAATATAGCTTTTTGAAAACTTACCTTCTGAGTGCTATATCTGCTTTGCTTTCGTCTGGATGGTAACATATACATATATATACACATACATACATACATACATACATACATACATACATACATATATATATATATATACATACATACATACATACATACACCACCAAAAGAAAAAAGTCCCTCACATAAAGCACTCAGTCATATCAAAAAAAATTATACCAAAATCATTTGGATCATCAAAAAGAAAATATTTTACAAACACATATAATACATAATAACAAACATGGAAAATTGACTAGAAAACCTGCCTGCAAAAACTCTATATAATGAGTACAAATAAAAAGGACTGTCAAAAATATAAAAGAAAAAGGAAAATGAAACCTCTAAGAATAAAACCACAGTGGGAACAACAGTGCCCAATGTGATTAAACTGGCCAGTCATAAACCAAGAGTTAATTCAAAACCTAAAACTCTAATGGCTATACTAGAATCACTAATGATAAAGCCAATGATAGAAAAGGAGGGGCACCCTTGTAAGTACATGAATCACACATAAGAGGTAGTCTTCCTATCCACATATACTGTATACCTGCAAAGGAACGTGTGTTAAATGATAAGTACCCCCTAGCCTAGGAGACTGTATGCTGCAAACATAACCTAAACCAAGGGGGAGATGGCACGTGAAGCATAAAGAGATGGTATCACAATGTCCTGAGGTATATGGCCTCTATGTGGCAATGCACTATAGAGACACCAGTCCAATGACTAGTGTGGCACTTATAAAGACAACAACAATTAACTTACTTGAAATACTCAGCCCGTCAATGCACAGGAAAAGAGAGTCCTCTGTGTTCAAAATGATGGAAAAAGTGTCCAGCAAGGGTCATCCCCAACAAAGTGCAGCAGAAGCCACAGTGTGACAAAGTCCTTAAATAAGCAGAAAAGTATCCAAAATAGAGCGTCCTAAACCACTAACATGTTTCGCCCTACTGGGCTTCTTCCCAGAGTGGTATGTATATATATATATATATATATATATATATATATATATATATATATATATATATATATATCAAATAAAAGATCACTTGTGAGCACATTTACATGTCTTAGACAGGTCTGCAACCCTGGCTTTCACTATTTTCACCTAACATACAGTGCTTCCACTGCAGCAAGGAATTCTGGGAAATGACATGCAAATGAGGACACCAATGTCACCTTTTGCCTGAAATGTGAATGTGCTCACAAGTGATCTTATTATTTGCTATATGCTAGTGCTGGCGGTTTCTTGTCGCCTTTTTCACCCACCATAACTTTAAATATGTATGGTATATATATATATACATAGTGTATCTCTGCCCCATTTTAATTGCTTTCATTGTTTTGGTCTTTTGATGATATTTACTGTGCTTGCTTTTATTTTGCTTTTTGCCTTTTGTCTCAGTTTTATTATTGATGACCCTTTCCTATGCTTTCTATCTGCCTCTTTCTCTCTGTTTCTATCAGTCCCTATCCTCAGCTTGGTTTGTCTCTCTTCTTGCTTTTTTTTTTTTTTGCTTTGAAATTTTTTCTCTTATTAATTGGAGAGCTTACAGTCTCAGACTCTATCTAATTTCCTAACCAAAAAGCCGTCAAGGGAAGGGCGTATGTATATGATGGGGGAAATAACGCGAGAATGCATCTGATCTGAGAGAAACCAGGAAATGACGGTTTGTTTTGGTTTCACATCCTCGGATCGATTATGTCGTTATGGTCCTGTGGTCCGGGACAACCCAGAAAGCAAGTGTTCTTGGGAATACCACCAATCCCATTATTGACAGGTGTAGTATTTTAGGGCCTCAATGTGCCCATCCTTAATATGTTCAAATGTTTATGAGGAAGATTTAGTAGTGGGCTGCAAAGAGGGTAGCTCCATCTGTGTCCAGTTGTGCACCGGTTTCTACCACAGCTGCAGTAGAAGTCAGAAACAAATTTGCAGGGGTGTACTGGGGTAAGGTTAGTCTTTGCTGGCACTCTGAGGTGTGCTGTATGTCCCTGGAGACCTGGCAAAAGGCAGATTCTGCCAGAAGCATGTGAGGCTCCTTTCCCCGTTGGGACCTAGGCAGCCACCTAACCTGTATGTCCCTTAATGGTACAGCCACCTCTGGTTTTACCCAACGTCTTCCACCTGAAAAACTAGTGCAACATACTTCACCAGGTCTTATGAGAAAATCAATGTGATGATTTAATAAATCTGGTGCTGTTTTATTTGTTTTGTCCTATTTTTGCACTTGGAGACTTTGAAATGAATCTTCTACAGTCTTCAAGGTGCAAAATGATGCTAGTAAACCACACCAGATAAATA